>NC_070591.1:12289527-12449527 GCF_027409825.1 Scomber japonicus | reverse complement strand
GCAGGGACTGAAACAACACCAAACATCTCCTAGTTTGCTGCACTCTCAAAACTTTATGAATTTGATGAGGACGGATAAATATTCCATCTGCTGTGTGTGTGTGTGTATATGTTTGTGTGTGTGTGTGTGTGTGTTTGCGTGCGTGCATGTGTGTGTGTCTCTGACAGTCTCCCAGCAGTCTAAGCCAGTGTTATCCCTCCAGCCGTACCAATCAATAGTATATCTTGAGCTGGCGGCAGGCTTCGTTTTCCCAGCTCTTCTCTGCAGCTGCCAGCAGGGTGACCAGTTTAATGCACACACAAACACACACACATTTACACATAAAATAGCACTCATAACTCTCTTATTCACTTCCACGCACATGTTGACTTGCAGGCACTGCAGCAGCCGCCTGCATCATTAGCAGTTTAGTGTCGAGTGTGTTAGTTCAGTCAGTTAATGACCAACTTTCTGCCGTATTGAGCCAATGTGGAAACTCTCAGGCTGCATTTTTTCTCACCTGGTCTTAGTGCATGATATTTAACAGGATTTGTAATCGTGGGTATACAACAGAACCTCATCTGAATAGTGCATTTTATTATCAATTACTGCTAATTAAAAATAGGAACTTTAAGAACCCCTCATCATTTATATTGATTGTGGGTATATTACGACATGAGTTGTTAGCTCAAACATGCAGGGTCACTTATCTACAGTATCAAACAAACATTAAATACTTTTTTAAATTATTGTTGATGGTTTGCTGACCCTTTGCTGACAATATTACTGTACTTACATTATACAAAATGTACTTATTAGAAGTTGTATCACACAGATACATTTTTAAATGTCATACCCATGGATATTCATCAGTATAAAAGTAGCAGTTTAAAATTGATCAACTTAAAAGCAGAACCAACTCAAACCACCATCTTCTCATGTTTTGACACAATCATTGAAATGTTCATGTGCCTGAAATCTGGAACATTGGAACACAGGTACTTAAATATTAAGATTGTATTTCTGAAAACAGTACATTTTGCATTAGGTTTAGTATTTTTGTGTTTTCTGGTTATGTATTTTTACAGTTAGTCTGCAGTTTGGATAAAAATCAAGTCTCTATTCAACCAAAGCTTTGTATGTTCTGCTGTTGCCAGCGGCAGATACTACCTCTGTGTATAATATATTTTCAATTCTATCAATATTTGAACGCTTGCTGTACATATTAATCATGTAATTTTATGATGGTTATGTCAAAAACATTTTGTTTGTGCATTTGTGTCTGTTATCGTGTGCTCATGTCCACCCTGCCTGGTCCATTATTAACAGTGAGAAGATGTTATTATTATTGGCGAGATGTACAACATATGCTGTTCTGGCTGCTCGCCAACTCTGCCTGTCTCTCTGTCACACACACACAGACACACACATGCAACACATACACACACATCTATGCTCATCACGGTGTAACATGTTAATAAGCTTATTATATAAATGTGAGCCTCAACAGCACCTGAAATACCTGTCTTCTTGCATCTGCCTCCCTCCTCCTCTTCCTGCCTTCCTCGCTCTTCCAGAGGTGAGCGAACACACACCTGAAAGGATGAAAGAGAAGGAACGAGTGACATGATTAGAGGACAGAGAAGGCAGGATAAGACCGGATGGAGAGGACAGCACAAGGAGAACAGGGAGGGAATAGGAATAGGAAGGGAGCCCAGGTACAAGACTTTGATACAGGAGGGCCTTCTTTCACGACTCACAGTACATTACCTGTGCTCGCCAGCTTGGAGGCTGGACTGTAGAGGGCTGTTCCTGCCTTTTCCATCCAGGGACGTTCCTGTCTGTTCCTGCCAGGAGAGGATCAGTGTGCCAAAGATAGTTGGCAAGGACCAGAGGGGGCATCTGGTGGGCCACGCCAGCACACTGACTCCCTTACTGTAACAGTGGCCTCTGAAGACCTGCCATCCCATGATGTTTGCCTCTGTTTGTGTGTGTGTGTGTGTGTGTGTGTGTGTGTGTGTGTGTGTGTGTGTGTGTGTGTGTGTGTGTGTGTGTGTGTGTGTGTGTGTGTGTGTGTGTGTGTGTGTGTGTGTGTGTGTGTGTGTGTGTGTGTGTGTGTGTGTGTGTGTGTGTTTTTGCATTGAAAGAGGGGGCTCCTATCTAAACCTCAGCACTTGTTATCTCTGCATCGACTTCTATTCATCTCAGCTTTTAGTGTTTTTTTTATTTACTCCCTTGAGCAAAATGGCATATTGACTCTCCTTTGCTGTATTTCCTCGCTCATCTGTCTCTGTCTTGACTGAACACCTTGGGCAATGTATCTGTAAAATAAATGCATGAATGCAGAATAAAAGCAGATGCCCAATAAAACAAATGGTCCCATTAAAAAAACAACAACCTCTGAGTTTCTGTCTCTGTATCCTCCTCAGGTCCTGGAGGATAACGACTACGGCCGGGCGGTGGACTGGTGGGGTCTGGGCGTGGTGACATACGAGATGATGTGTGGCCGATTGCCCTTTTATAACCAGGACCACGAGAAACTGTTTGAGCTCATCCTCATGGAGGACATCAAGTTCCCACGCACTCTGTCGGCCGACGCCAAGTCCCTTCTGTCCGGCCTGCTCATTAAAGACCCCAACAAACGGTGCGTGTCAGAGGTTATTGTGTGTTACTGTACATAGAGATTTTTGTCCCTTATGTTTAAAATCACACAGAGGGATTCACTGTAGTAATTTGAATGTGTGACAGGTGCATTGGAGGCAAAGAACCCAAATAAAAATGGTGAATGTCTGCCTTGCTTCCTGCTGGTATATTTATTTTCATCTGGGATATAAACAAACATCAAAACTGTCCCATATATACAGCATATACATAGAATTTCTAGTTTTCTGATGTGTGAGAAAAAAAAACCTCATTACTTCTGTAGCAATGTGTGCTTCCTTTGGTGTTTCATTCACCAGTTAACCTCATATTTGTGGTCTTCTGATTTGATAATTTATCCAGTATTTTAGTTATATGTATGAAACTGTTAATTATGCTTGAAAATGTACTTGATAAAGACTGAAACATCATTCATAAATGTACCAGCAGCGAGTAAGTAAGCACAGTGTGTGGGAGTTTTTTTTCCCCTCTAAAAAAAGTATCTTTTCACCACTTCTGATAACTTTTCTCAGTTTGACTTTGTGTTTATCTTGCTGGTTCAAATCAAATGTTGCTTCTTCTGTTCTCAGTATTTTTTGTGTGATTATTAACATTCCTCACTCTTCTCCTCTAGGCTTGGTGGAGGACCAGACGACGCTAAAGAAATAATGAGACACAGCTTCTTCTCTGGAATTGACTGGCAGGATGTTTATGATAAAAAGGTGTGGAGCAGCATGATGGTTTAGTCCTATGTGTGCACTCTGACGTGTCAATATCTCATCGTAAAGATATGTAATTAAGTCATTTAACCTCCTGCGTGTTCAACCAGTTGAAACTTTGTTGAATTGTATTATATAGATGGTCAGGGTTAACTCATGTAAGCATACATATATACTGTACAGACAGGCAGATGTATAAAGCACATGGCATTATGGAGAGGTGTGACCTTGTATCCTGAAGGTCTGTCAGTGTGTGCATGTGTTTGCTCATATAACACCACCAAGTGTGACTCCTGTGTCCTGTGTGACAACACCTATTGCATGTTACACAGGTACTGAGCTTCCTCTCTTCACTTTGGTCTCTCCTCTTCTTTTCTTCACATCTTCTCCTCACATTCATGTTTGACTGTCTATCTGTTTTTTATCTAGTCTGCTGATGACAAAGGCACACACAAGTGCTTCTGAGTAGAGAACATACAGTGGAGTCTTAAAGTTTTTTTAAGATGATAGAGAGCAACTTTGATAATGCCGGTAAGGTGTGAATAAAGGTGAAGGCACAGACCCTGCTGTTTCTGAGCTTTACACCCACTACCATAATTTGCGATCACCTACAGGAGGTTTTGTGACTCCGAGAGTTTGATTTTATACAAGCAGCTGCTCTGTGGTTTGAAACAATTTTGCCCGCATTGTTGTACAATCTAATTTTCCCTCTGTGTGTCGTCCTCCCCTTTTTTGTCCCAGCTGGTTCCTCCGTTCAAGCCTCAGGTGACGTCGGAGACAGACACCAGATACTTTGACGAGGAGTTCACAGCCCAGACCATCACGATAACTCCACCAGAGAAATGTGAGTCTCTTCTATATCAGTCTCTCCCTCTTTCTCTCTTTCTCTGTCACACATGTATGCACAAACATATGCCCGCATTAAAACTTGACAAAATCTCACTTTCATTTTTGTTTATGCAAATATTCTCAGTGGAGAGAAGTGTATAAATAAGCAGAGTGGCAGAAAAATGCTAATTTATTGGTTTGGGGTATGTGTGTTTATCAACTTCATATAAGTAATGTTTTAAGATTACCATGAAAATAGAAAACCAGCATCTGACAGCCAAAAAAATCAGTTTCAAGTAGTGTACATTTGAATTGTTATATTAGAATTAATTTCTCTAAATGATCATGATGTTAATAAAGTTGTTTGTGTAGTTGCACATTCAGGAGATTGTATTTGATAAGCAGCTGAAAGTGATCAAATTGAGCTTTTTTTAACTCACATTTATTACTTTAATAATCACAGTTTTACACAATTTCTTAGTAACAAGTTACATTTTGTGTGTGTGTACGTGTGCTGCCATCTCTCTTTTTTGAGGTGAGACATTTCCTCTTGAATTAACTTGGAGAACAAACACTCAAACGTGCCATTTTCTGTTTATTCAAGTGTCTCTGTAATAGTCCTCAGGCCACACGCTGCTCTTCACAGGCTTTAGAAATAAAGATACAGGTTTCAAAATGCTCGGCACTGAATTATGCATGAGTTGAACCGGTGTGTCTCTCTGCACTAATGTGAGGTTCCACTTGTTTTGTAGGTCACACATCAGTTAGTTAGTTAGCGATTGATTGGCACATCAAAGACACACTTGTTAATTGAAGCATGTTCAGTTTAAATCTACGGATCACAAACACAACACTCAGTGATGTTTAAACAACAGTAATTTTGAGATGGTAAAACATACCTGGCAATGTATAGATTGCATGTTTTGATGTTATGTATTTACATTACCTGAAAAAGTGACATGTAATGATAAAAGAAGGGATGAATGCAGTCATTAATTAACTAGGAATCTGCATTGTTTTCATGTCTTAGTTGACGAGGACGGGATGGACTGTCTGGACAACGAGAGAAGACCGCACTTCCCACAGTTCTCCTACTCTGCCAGTGGGCGGGAATGAACTGTCCATCATGTTGACGTCATCACAGCTGGTCTCTGAGGTCATCCCTGTGGGACAAAAAGACTCACAGCTTTGGACCAACCCAGAACAACCCTGACTTGAAGGATTTTGCCCATCTTCTCCTCCTCCTCTCTTTTTCACCTCTCCAATCTTCCTCTCGTTTTTTTTTTTTTTTTTTAATATTTTTGTGAAATCCCTTTTTAGAGAGATGCTTTCTCACAGGTACAAACTTCCAGACAAAATTACCCTCTAATCCTGCACTGCAACTCTAGGTGATCCAAACTGTGATGGGATCAGTTACTGTGTAATGTCCCTTTAATGAAAGGAGCATCGCTGGTGGCCTGCTGTGCTTTGACGGTCCCGTCAAACCCATGTCTAAAAAAAACAAAAAAACCCAAACTAACTAGACACTTCTGATCGAGTTAGATAACAGCTGATGCATTTTTAAGGGGACGTTTTGTGGCTTCTTATCTGTATGATGGAGATACAGCGTTTTAAGTCATTCAAACCCAAACTGCCATTACTGGTTGTATCTCAGGCTTTTGCAAACAGACAGATACTCAGACTCACACAGACACTCGAGTCTGATTTCAAATCCTCACATTGATAATTCTGGGATTGACTGAGGCTGCCTGGCATTAAGGACGCAGTTGTCAACAGTGAGCAGAATCCCACACACCTCATGTCGTAGACAGACTCGAGCAGGATTTGACTCAGGTTTTGCTCAGTGCAATTCATTATTGTTGTTGCTGCTATTTCAACCACTACCACAACTATTACAGGTACTACTACTACTCCTCCTACTATACTACTACTGCTATTACTAAAACCCGGTGCTACACTACTAGCTTAATGCTGCAGGTCATTACACAGGCGCCAGCAACACATCGTCTATGCTTGTACAGCTGCAGAACAGGTGTTACTGCTGCTCCTAATGTACAGCTATTACTCATCACCTCAGTAGATTAAGAAGATAAAAAGGATGTCATGTTTGTGTGTGCGCGTGCGTGCTTGTGTGAGCGACTTTGAGGAACTATTAAGGGTTTGTGTTGAAGAAAGCACCTCAAAGCACAGCAGTTCAGAAGGCTAAAGCTCCCAAACCTTGAGCTTTACTACGTTACCCACAATGCAGTGCAAGGTGGTTGATTTATCTGTCAATGCAGAGGTGAAAATGAGAGGAAAATGGTTGACTTGAATGTTCTCCCCAGAGGTTTTTTCTTTTTTTTTTTTTTTTTTGGTTTAAAAAAAAAAAAAGCTAAGTCCCTCTGAGTTTAAATCTCTACTGTCCCCAAAAGGGAAAAAAACAAACAAAAAATGAAACGGTACTTTGTCTCGATGATGGAAAGCTTTACTGTGACATATTGTTATCTTGGCTTTGGGAACCACACGGCTGTACCTCTCTGTCTTTGTGCAGGAAAAGTGAAACTGCAACAGGAACAGATTCACCACAGAGCGAAAAGAGAAATACGGGAAAGCAGGGTTGGGCATTGGTTGAGATGAGATGAAAGAGAGTAAAAGTGTAAAAATCTCCAAGAATGATACCATATGAAATATTTATGATAAGTTATGATGTATTGATGAGCGAGATAGCAGCTGTTTCCTGTGAGTTTCTTATGAAGGATGTTTAAAAAGAAGACATTATGGTCTGTGTGGAGGTATGCATCAACAGTTATGGGTTTACACCAATCACAGCAATGGCTATAATATATATATGTTCTATTTATTGTTCTACTCATTGGTTTTATATTTAAACTTTTTCTATTGTTATTACATTATTTTAGAGAAAAATATTGTTATTTCTTAGGGCTGAGAGGAAAAAAAAGGCACCTCAAGAAACAAAAATGGCTGAAGAATGTAGGAGGGAAAGCAGATAGCCTTCCTGCTCCATTGTTTATTTAAATTACATTTTTGTGTTGTTTTGTGACCAAAATGTGACAGAGGAGAAATGACAGGACACACTGAAGACAGCTGATAGTTTACTGTGAATTTATTGAGGGAAGAAAAAATAGTTTGGGATGGGGATAGAAAGCCAGGAATTTATTCACAGTTTCTTTCTCTTAAATTTATCCAAATCACGGCTTTTCTCACCTGATTGGATATTGACACAAATGTTCCCAAATGTATTTGATCTTACCACAGGTGTGTGTTGGTGAAGGCTGAGGCACAGTTCAGAAACAAAAGGCGAAGTGGAAGTTGAGCAGAAAGGGAACAAATGCAGCACAGAAGTCTGAATGTAAAACGGTAAGGGTGAAAAAGACTCAATACTGAACTGTAATTGTTACGTGTAAGTGTGTCGAGAGCAGAGTAGCGGAAGAAGTCGAAAGAGTGGCACAACAGTGTTAGAATATGAAATGTGACAAATATGGAAGGAAGTGTAATAAAGTCTGTCTGTGTATTTATTTATTAAGATTTTAGTTGAAATAGAGCATTTTCCTCACTTCACATTCCTTTTATTTAAAGAGTGGAGATGATTAGAGTTGGGTTGTGACCCTGCACATCTCTGTCTTTACTATGTGCTGTCATTTCTCTGCTCTGGACTTTGTTTGTGGTTGTTGAGTCGTCACGTCTTCCAGTCTGACCAACAAGATTTCAAATCCCCCTTCGATTTTCTCGGTCTTTAAACGCCGGGTAAGCCTTATGGTTTAGCTCAAAATAAGTTTAAGAAAAAAACTTTGACATCCAGCACTTCAGAGTCAAATTGCCAGTTGTGAGGATATATATTTTTTAAAAAACAAAAATTGAAATCTCAACTGCATCCAATAATCCAAAAAAAACCAAACATTTGTGTTCATGTGCGTTTTTACTGAGGAAGACGTCACCTTCAGTATCTGGATGACACAGATTCAAATGAGAGCACCAGGGGATGTGCTCTTATTAGATATAGACAAATGTATTCCATCTATTTATTTGAATGTTTTTATTATTATCAATGACGGATAACTTGAATTTCTTTTCTAATTAATTTATTTGATGTCATTTTGTTTTTGGAGTTTAGCTGTAAGGGGGTGTAGTTGTGTTTCATTCTGCAGTTGAAGTCTTCAGAGACTTTGTTTTAAAAATAAATGCCTCCTCTTTTTTTTTTTTTTTCTTTCCAGATATCTCTTATACGACACATTACCTGTTTTTCCGCTGCTCTTGAGTCCATATGCTTTACTCTTGCACATCCATTAAATTGCTAATAGCTAGCAAAGGCGCTTTATGGCAGAAAGTATAAAAGGATGGCGCTGGCCTGCATGCTGTAGTCCTCCTCTGTCCGCACAACCAGTCCTGAGTCAAAGTAACACTTAGAACTCTTATGAAAAATACTTCTGTGTGATCGATTGAGCTTGTCTGGCAGAGCTGAGGTGGCCGAATAGTTCAAAATGAGTACAAATCCCACCCAGCTGGCACTCTCGTCATGCTCAAGCAAACGCTCCCAAGTATTTGGAAGGATTTCAGCTTTGATTTGACCCAGGTCTGCAAGCGACTGAGGAGTTATAGCTGTATGTGCACGCTTAACGCCAAAACCATTAGAAACCAGAGTTCATAAAATACTGCTTTGTTGCTTTGGCCACAGCACTTTCACATCCACCACTTTTTATATGATTCAGAGGAATTTGATTCAGCCCTGCTTTAAAAGGAAGATTTTTAGCTTTTTTATGTTTTTAAGAAATGGAGGATTTGAAAGCACATCTCCCCGCCACATATTTGATTTTGCTCTGATTATCTAGAGTTGGCAAAACCTGGTGTGATCATGTCCCTCATATGCTAGAGTTGTCCTAGCTGGGGCAAAAACAGACAAGTCAGTGCAGTCACTCAGTGAGAAGTTTCCATAAATTGGTCAGACTTTATAAAGTGTTTGGGAAAAATCTGCTGAGCAATCATTGCATCTTCACTGACTCCTCTTCCTCTTCTGTTTTTAAAAGTTTTCCCTCCAACTCTGCTTGTTCAGTCTCAAAGAAAGAGGCTGATTTCTAGGGTCAGAGATCATTTAAAGAAAGAAATATTTTCCTTCTAATTCTGTAAGTGGAGAATGTGGAGCTTAGTAATCCTCTTCATCGATGTGAGTTTTCCCTTAATAACCATGATTATTAATCAGTTGTGGGCACACTTTGTCTCAGCTGTTATCACCAAACAGAGGTTCTCCGACTGGATGCTGACGTTCAGTTTCAGCCTCTGCACAGCTTTACTGGTGCCCCCGACTGGTGTAAGTGTACAGTATGTGAGATATCGGACGCTGCACTGACAGTGTTCACTCTTAAGCTGCTGCTGTTTGTACTGTACATCTATCACACAACAGATCTGACTCCAATAGTATTTGAATAATATGTTAAATCCTTTCAAAGACTTAAGCTGCTCTGTATTTATCTTGCACGTTGTTAATAAAGTGATGGTGGCAGCCAAAAATCACAAACCATGCTCCGCCTGTCGTTTAATGCAGATAATACAGAAACAGCTCAAGTGTTTGGAAGGATTTCTGATAGTATTTGACCTCATGTCCGCGACAGAATCCCTCCCCTCTCTTCTCTCTCTGGTACTAGTCTATTATCATCTTGATTATTAACATGAACAAGCATGAAATGCATTTATTTATAAACAGCAAACAAAAAATGGCAAACATGTACAAATATTACAAAGTGTAACTGACTTTTAATTTCATGTCCATGTCCATCTACTGTAGCTTTACAGCTGTGTGAGACATTTCTGAGTGGGCCCGTTTCCCTGAAGCACTGTAATACTGAAGTCAGCTCTGCTCCGTGACTTGTCAGCGGAGCAGAGCTGATGTTGACTCTGAGACAGTGTCGGGAAACCCAGCAGATCCAGAAAGATTCAGAGAAAAGCAGATCAAACAGCCTTTTTCTGTCCCTCATGCTGTCAGGATGCTGGCCAGTGAGGCCGCGAGGATGTGAAAACAACAAATTACCATCAACATGAAGCTGTTTTTTACACTGTACATCCTTAGTATTTTTACACATAAAATGTATATGATAGGGATGCACATTATTTTCCTTCTTACAGACAGCTTCAATAAAGCACTATGTCAATCTGCTGTAATGGTGTGGGCTTTTTGTTTGTTTTATAGCTAAAAAAAATCATATTTACTTCCTTTTAGCTCAAGATTATCATAAGAAAATCTAGAAAGCTGTATTTAATTAATAATTCAGTCCATCCCAAAAGCTCATAAATGTACCACAGATTTTTTTTTAAATTAAATCTGTAAAGAAATCACAAAAAAATGTTTTATATAAAAACATTAAAACATCATCCTAATGCCTCTAAACACTCTATATACTGCAGCAACAGTCCATTGCAAAATATAAAATAGAAACCTGATTTTCAGTTCCGGTAAAACATAATGTAAACATTTTGTGTTCACTGCATCTTAATATAAAATAAACACATGTACTGTATATGTATCAGTCTTCCTGCACTTCAGCCATTGAAAAGAAAAGAGTAACAGTTTGACAGGAGATTTCTGATGCTGAAAAAATCCACACAGAAGAGCAGGGGTGATGATGAGGAAGAGGGAGAAGGCAGGCAGGACAGACTCATGTGGTCAGGGTGTCGACTCGTCTTGTGTTGGGAAGCTAGAAAAACACACACGACGTTCAATAGAAGTTGTTTGTGAGCGTCTATACATGTTTCCAGCATCATTAGTCACGAAGAGACAAAGGTCTTCTTACAGGTTTAATTTTAGTAAACTGACAACTATAACATCCTCCAGAGGAGAAGAGACACCGTCACAAATTAATTTAGTAACAGAGTGGTGACTCACACACTCCTTCCTGTGTGTGTGTGTGTTTTTTACCTCTATGCGTAGGTTCTGCATCTCCTCATTGAGTGTGTTTCTCTCCTGCATCAGCTGGCTCTGTTTGGCCAACAGCTCACACACCTGCTGGGCACTGCTCTGACAGTGACGGTCCAACTGCTGCAGCCTGCAAAACACACACACACACACATAGTCTAAACGCGGTGTGTGAAAGAGTTCATTGTCTGCAGGAGCGGCTGTGTTCGAGGGGTCACACTAATTGGGACGTCCCAGTAATGATCAACATTTTTCTCCATAATCACACATACTGTTTAACTCTGTGACGAGACCTACAGAGACTGAGGAGAAAAACTTTTTTTTTTGTTGGCTGATAGATCAAATATTTTGATTGATTGATTGATTGATTGACTGTCCAGACACACTCACGTGGAGAGCTGTGAAAATAAACCCAGCTGTTCTCAACAGGCTCTCGAGACAGCCAACATCTTCGTCTTGGACTGATGAGTGATATGTTTCTTGAGCCAATCAGCAGCAAATACACAGTACAAGACACCTAAAGAGTCCGTTTACTCAAAGAGATTTTTGTCTCCACTCTAATACAACAGAGGTGAATAGCATTTGGTTTGAGAAATGGCATTTTAGTCATTTACAACATCTCCTTCTCTCTTTCTCTGTTTTACTTTGGATCAGCCACAGAACGTGCCAATTTTTTCAGTGTGTACAAAATCCAACAAAAACTGTCAAATTAACATCTGTGGATTATCCAGAGTAAAAGAGACACTGATGTGAACTAAATCACTTGAATTTTGAGCTATGTGTCAATAGAAACTGTTGTGAAGGAGGAACTAAAACCTGATAAAATAATAAATCTTAATTCAATAAAAAATACTATTATTTCAGTTTATGACGTCATTAATTTTAAAATGGGTGGTAGTCTCAGTTTGTTTGATGTCCATCATCAGCTCCTGTTAGCGTGCATTTTGGACACACCCTTCCCATTTATTTGAATGAGGAAGTGAATCCAAACTTTTGGCGGGTACTGTATGCAGAAAAAAAAAAATCATCGTAGTAGAAACATTAATCCAGCAGTTCTGCTTTTTTGTGTAAATATATTTATTACAATATTAATTTTTGTGGGTTTAATTGTTACAATTTTTTAACTGTCATAGAAACAGTTTGTGGATCGGTGACTTGGATTTGGTTTGATCGCTGCTTTTCAGCTAATGCATCACCTCCTCGTCTGTAGGCGCAGTATTAAACTTACTCTGCTGTCACATCCACGTAAACAGTGTTATTATTTGATCAACACAAAGTCCAGTGATATTAAAAGCTCTTTGTGGATCCGGCTCTCTTTCAATATTTACAACATTTGGTTTTATATCAGCCAGAGGATACGTTCCTCTCGCACAGTTTCAGTCAATATTGTGCTTGTGGGTGTGTGGAATTTTGTTAGGTCTTGGGAAGCTCTTCCAGTTTAAACACCGACTTTGTCGGGACCAATTGTCCAAAGCCTGGTCCTAATGAGGCAAAACGTCTTTCCTGAAGTCCTGGTTAGGGTTATGGGTCAGGTGTGAATGGAGGTTAGATAAAGGTTTGGGTTAGAGTTTGGGGGCTGTCAATGCAATGGCCTCACAAAGATAGCTGTGCAAACCCGTGTGTGTGCGTGTGTGTGAGTGAGAGAGAGAGAGTATAGGTATTTTCCAGCTGGGGTTTGGGTCCATGAATAGTGTTAAAAGTGTTAAATGTGATTTGGGGGTGGAGGTGGAGTATCTGTTAAAATATTTCCCACCAGCAGCTCATTATTTCATCCATTCAGTTATTCATCTCTTCCTCTAGTGCAGCAGTGAGCTTGCTATCACGCACGCACGCACACACACACATGCACACACACGCACGCGCACACATGCACACACACGCACACACACGCACACACAGCTATCCTTGAGAGGACATTGTATTGACTTCCATTAACAGCCTAACCTAAATATTTACGTTAACCATAACCAATTCATGCCTAACCTTAATTCCTTGACCAGGTCCTCAGAAATGACATTTTGCTTCATTAGGACCAGACTTTAGTCTCCATGAATACGACTGGTCCCTACAAGGTTGGTATTTATACCAGAAAAGGTCCCAATGAGGTAGCAAAAACGTGCGTGCACACACAGGTTTATGTAAGTTACTTGTGGGGTATTAACGTGAACTTTTTTCTTTCATTTGTCTAATTTCCTGAAGACTTACCCTAACATTAATCACTGACCCAAAAAATAAGCATTTTACCAATTCAGGACACAACTTTGGTCCCCAATTGCACAAGCTGTCCCTCAATTAACTGGTCTTAAGTCTAGCATGTGTCCCTGAACATGACTTAAGTCATACCCACACACACTCCTACCGTCCTGATAATGAGACGGAAGGAAACTCTCAGCACTGGAATCCACATTTGCATTTTCAACCAGCCATCAATATTTATCCGTATTTTTCTTACAACAGGGAAGTATCTTTTTTGTCTCACTTGACATCCTACAAGATGTTTAAGTTGTCTTTTAGAAGTATATGTTTATGTTCATGTGCAAAGTAGTACTTCCCTGCTGCCTTACAAATAACACACTTTAGTATATCAGTGGCTGCCATCCTGGATGTCCGGCCCCTCAAAGGGTCACAAGAGTCAATCTGAGAAGTTGTGAGATGATTAAGAAAGTTAAGAAAGACAAATAAAAAACAGCATATCTGTAATTTTGTGTCAAATCTTTCCTTCTTAACAGTTTGACAGCAATCTGATAAGTGAACTCTGCTCAGATGTCAAACATATGCAGCCTGTGATGAGGATGAGGAGTCTTGAGTAGACGTTACATGGCTATGAAGCCAAAAAGGTTGTACTGTGTTTTTATATGAAATACTCTTCAAAGTAACGATCTTTGACTTTGTCTGTCACTGTTTCAACAGGTTCAAAAGGCGACAAGAAAGGCAGGAATGAGGAGTGGGATAAAGAAGAGTAGGAGGAGGAGGATGAAGAGAGTTGTGGCTTGGGGCACAGAGAGACAGAGAGAGGTAGCTGGGGGGGAGACAGATGCCCCTGCCCTGCTGGTCATGTTGGCAGTGGCAGGGCTGCCTGTGTGTGACAGAAGGGGGGAGGCGAACATCCCAACTCTCCCCCACAATCTGCTCCCTGCCCCCCCCACACATTCTGCCCCGCTTGTCCTCACTCTGCCCCGCACTGTGCCGTCTTCCACCGCAGGGTTTAATCCTGCTTCTGCCTGTCCCTCTTCCTTCAGGCCTCAAGTTTCTCAGCACCCTTTTTCATTGCCGTCAGGACTCCCTGCTTACTTCCTGCCCTCCTTGATCCTCCATCCTTCCATCCTGACTGAAAAGCTACTAGGTGGTTTATCCCAGACCTGGAGGCTCTGTCCAGTCCTGGAGGCTGAGGGCGATGACTTCCCTCACCGCCTGGTGCAACAACAGTCGGCTGCCAAGCTGTCCTCACCAGCCAAACCCATCTCCATCCTCCCATTCTCCTCCTCCCTCCTATGCCATCACACAGCACCACAGCAGGACGCAGCAGGGTCCTGCCACGTCACACAGTAACACACACACACACACACACACACACACACACACACACACACACACACACACACACACACACACACACACACACACACACACACACACACACACACACACACACACACACACACACACACACACACACACACACACACACACACACACACACACACACACACACACACAAAAAGAGCCCCGCTGTGAGTGAAGGCACAAAATACAGACACTACCGATGTGCTACACACACAACGCAGGAGATATCACCTACACACATACACACACACACAGACGAGGACCTAAAGGTCAGAAACAGAGCCTGTTGTTCTGATCTGTAAATTTTTGATGAGCAAAGTTTTGAGAGTGTGTCAACTGAAGGCCTTCAACTCAACACCGCTGAACTAATCAGAGCCACCCTGAGAAAATGTGAATCTTTATCCAATCACAGCCTCTCATCTTGATGTCTGAAGATGTATGAAACACTTTAAAATAGCTTTCTCCCGTAAAATAATCTGCAGCAGAGTTTTAGAGAAGATTTATTCACTTATTGATTGACTCAGTCTGCTGATCTGCTGACATGGCATCTTGATAACGTAAACTAAATGTTATCTACCTTCTCTGAGGAATCACGCTGCACATTCAGTTCATGCAAATTACCAAAAAACATGATTTCCAGAGATATATCGAGCAGTGTGGACAGTTTTTGTTTTACTTTGCTAATTTTCTAGAAATCAGTCTCTAAATGTTTCTGCCTTCACTATACATGGAGATTTTGTTTGTGGTGCTTACAGCACATTGTGGCATCATGTTTCACTATTTTAATTCATTTTACAAAGCAAATGATTAATCAAGGTAATAGTCTGCAGATTAATCAATAATAAAAATAAAAGTTAGCTGCAGCCTTAATGATCCAAATTGATGCAGCAGAGGCTGAAACCTCCTGACTTTGAGTCCAGAGAGTATGAGTCAAGCTCAAGAAATACTGGATCCTACATTTCCCATAAAGCATGCGGATAGCCTCTTTGAACCCCACTAGCCCAGTTTTTCACACAGGCTTTCTGTTCAAAGTTTTAGCCTCCGAGCTGAGATAACCCTGATGACATCACTCTGACATCATCCGGGTTGTATCCTTCACAGCCATAGACGCTGTTACAACCGTACATACACTTATTTCGATGTTTACATTTTGATTAGTGTGACATCTGAGAACAAAGCAATCTTCATGTTACATTATTTTCAGTTCTAGTTTTCCATTTATAAATTAGTGTCACTAAGTTGTAAAATATCCTGAATGCAGTTATTAAGGAGAAACGGCGACGCTGCTAATGAAACAAATTCCAGTAGTGGAGGTTCAAACACTGCGGCATGAATGCTGCAACATGCCAGCAGCCATTCACACATGCCAGTCGAACAGAAAGTCAGCTGAATGGGCAGCCAGTAAATCAGTCGGTCAGGTCGCGCTCTGAGATGTTTAAAGCTGCTGCAGGTTGTAAGCTGAAGGTTTATGTAATGCAGTAAGTAAAGCTTTGACCCTGGCACACACATAAACAACCACACACACTCAGTTTGTCTGGCCAGAGAGCTGCCAACCTTTGGCCTCCTTATTCAACACACACACACTCACTCTCTCTCTCTCTCTCTCTCTCTCTAATCCACCGCTTGTCTCACCTTGCATACCCTGCCTCAGAGGGGGATGTGTGTGTGTGATTAAGGTAGCGCTCCTTCCAGCAGCTAAAGCAGCAAATCCAATAACTGGCCTCTATCGACTGGCACACTCATTAATTAGGGCTTAATACGGCTTAATGCTCGGGCACTGCCCTAGACCAGCACACACACACGCACGCACACACTGCAGGCTGGCTCGCCTCTGCCTACTGCCTGGAACTGGTGATGAGAGAAGGAAGCTTGGATGGATTTGTGGATGGAATGATGGAAAAACAGATAAATAGATGTTTAGGTGGAGAAGATCTGCAGTTTGTGGGTAAAAAAACAAACAAAAAATGAGGGTTGACAGTTTGTGGTGTCAGTGAAGTGCAGGACAGAAGCAAAGGAGGGACAGAGGAAACAAAGAGGCTGAAGGATCCAGCTCCAGCCGTCACCTCCCTGCCGCCTGCTGCTGGCCTGGCTGACGGCTGATGGGAGGGTTGTGGAGGGGGGTTGGAAGGAGGGGAGCCTCCCCGCTGACCTGGTGAAAGGACACCACCTGCTGGATCCCATGGTTAACTGACACGCACACGCACACGCACACACACACACACACACACATGCACACACGCACACACACACACGACAAACACCTACACTGAAAAAAATTCCTCAATTATCCTCCAAAAAATACCTGAAACCATTTCCAGAGCAGTTCCAAGTGTGTGTTTTTGCTCTCCGGCACACAAACTAAAAGCAGGTTTTGCTGGGAGGCAGTTTGCAGTAATTTCCCCTGACAGCCCGATAATCAAACTCTGCTCACAATCTGCACCTCGAACCACCGCACTCTCTATTGACTGCTGCTACTAAGGAGATTAATTACAACACACACAAACACAGTCACCTCTCTGTGGTATACATCAGTCGTAGCCCACAGCTAACGTCTAAACTCTGCTGTGTCTGTGTGTGTATGTGTGTTTTTGTCTGTGTTTGCATATTTATTTACAGGTGGGAGCATATGTCCTAAAGGCACGGTCCAAAGGGAAAGTGCTAACGTCATGTTAGAGAAACAGAGAGACGGTAATAGAAAAAAAAAAAAGGAAGATCTGGAAACAGCGTGCAGGTCTGTCATTCAACAGTCCCATATGACTGTGTTAGTTTTTATTACTCCACAAATCCGCTAGTGGAGCGTGTCACTTTAAGAAAATATTTAATAGATGGCAAATACATGATCAAAATCCACACAGTAAACTAATGTCTTACTGTATATTCTGTATGTTTCCAAAAAATAACTACACAGCATGGATAATACTGAGTAACATTACAGTACAATGTACTTCACATTTAAATATCCAAAATGTCCTTTTATAGCAAATTTTTAGTGTGAAGTTGAATGTGGGGTACAAATAAAGATCAAATTTCAACGGTGTTCCTGTAACGAGATCTAAAGGGAGATGAAGGAGAACACACACAAACACACGCTCACACACACACGCACAAATCTGAACATACCCAAATAAAATCAGTAAAATTAAATAGGACTCTGCTAGAAACCCTTAAAGATCATGAAAAATCTGAACCTCGAACACACTAACCTTTGGCTAACTCAACCTGCGTGTGTGTGTGTGTGTGTGTAGCAGGCGGGGGGCCTTGGGGGGGAGAGAATGCAGGCAGACGGCCTTGGCTTGCCTGGTTACAACAACACCGCCAGGGGCATGAAGGCTGCAGCTGCCATACACACACACACACACATACACTCACATACACAAAACCATATTTCGCCCAATCCCATACCCACCATCACCACCCTCACACCCCAGAGCTCGAGCTAAATCTTGGCTGGCACACAACTGCACTCAAGAATGTATGTGTGTGTGTGTGTGTGTGTGTGTGTGTGTGTGTGTGTGTGTGTGTGTGTGCCTGAAGGCTATGCCCCTCTCCCTCTCCACCAACCTGTCATGCCAGTTGTTGCTCTTGCTAACATGCATATTTGACATGGAAACATGATTGGTGACACTGTGGGTTTTGATCTGGATGAGACAAACATGCGTTGTTCCCTCTCTGCGTTTGATTTTCTTTGCTTTTCTTCATGTTGCCTGTTAGTTGGGTTTTTTTTTTCAGTTTCAGACATGAACTCACTCTTCGCATCTTCTGGCAATTTAACATGTCCGCGTCATGTTTGAAAGACACTGAGTCTGTTTATATTAAAGGTTAATTCTTTCACATAAGGTTATTCCTCTTGTGATTTGAAAGGAGACACACATAAGATCACTTTAAATGTCTCAATATAAAAGTATGTAGATATTAATCATCCAAAAGTCTGCCATTACTTTCCCATAGGTGATATAGTTAGTATTTACTTAACATTTATATAAAATATGTGTATTGTGCTGCATTAACATTTCATCATTAACCCTAACAAGGAAATACAATCCATTTAATGGGTATTTTAAAGATGTGTTTCAATTATATTTTTTTCTTGTGATGTAGAACTTTAAAAACTCCCATTCCTCTGATCATTAGCCAACTCCTCCAAAATATTCAAATGCCCCAAAACATTGACTGCTTAAAAAAGATGAAAAATCAGTAAACCACAGTAAATGAAATGACAAAGTTTAGGTTTGACATGTACATTTTTAACTAAAGTGACTTGGGTGCTGTGTAAACGTAGGATTCAGCAGGATTCAGCAGATGTATGCAATGCATGATTCAATTAATGAAAAAATATACTGGTGCTCTGACAAATGTAGGTGTACTGAAGTGGAGCTGAGTGACCCCCCAGTGGTGCAGCACAGCAGGAAAACTGCTCAGTCTATTTTAAAACTCATCTGTGATGCCGCCTGTGTGAGACCTGAGATATCAACCATCCAACTCACTACCGTTCTCCAACTGAAGGTGAACACTGCAGTTCATCTTTATCATGTTTGGACAGAGTCTACGTTGAGTGAAAGCTAAAAAACAACATTATTCTAATACACAGATGAACCCAAATAATTTAGTAAGAAATCATCAGTGTGCTGAAGTCTTAAATCTTTAAAGTCAACCATACCACTGATCCCACTTATTATAAATCCCATGTTCTTTACATTACTGCTATATTTATATTGCACTTTCTTTAATTGAAAATTTAAATTGAATTGAACATGAACTTGCAGAGATTTGAAACACTCATAAATCCATCATAATAAACGTGTGTATTTACTGTCAGTTACATGGTTGCTTTGTGAGACATCTGCACATGATGAGAAAAATGACTTTGAAAATAAGATCACATATGAAACCAGCTGAACTCTGGACTTTAAGAAGAATATTTAAAAATCAAAAACATTATTAAACACTGCTACAGGACTCCTTATAAATAAGCTACAAGAGCCAAATTAATTGTGTAGGCACTTAAGACTCATACGTTGTTTAATAGTTGTGTCACACTAGTATGATGCACAAATGATGAGGGCATTTTTTAAAATGATGAGAAACAAATTAAGAGATGAATCTAATATGCAGCTCCATGACTTTATGATCAGAAACTCCTTTAACTTAAACGTCCAACTGCTACCTTCTGTTTTTTTAATTATCTGTCTGACAGGATTTCTTCTTAGTCAAGATTATAAAGGCCATAAATCAGATTTTATATTCAAACAGGATCTGTCTTTCTCACATTCTGAATAAATAAATAACAAACGTGAAAGAATTGGAAGTTGTTCCAAATGTCTTTTCTACATGTGAAAGCATTTATGTTATATAACAACATCTAAATTTGTTGTTGGGAGGATAATTACACACCAGCATTCATTCAGATGCCCAGTGTTAGTTTAACTGTCTTGAACAAACATCAGTATGCAGAGAGGTGATAAGTTCAACATGAACACAAAGTCAAAAAGTGAAGAAAAAAAATCATGACGAGATTTTACATTAAAACTAATTTGGAAAGTATAAATGAGGGACGTCAGAAACTGATTCATCCCCTGAGCCGAAACAAAGCAGAAAGCAGCTCTGGACGAGCACAGAAGTTGTCTCTGCTTTCATTTCATCACTGCATTAACAGAGGTTTGAGTGTTGCTGCAGGCTGTTATCATCTATTCAATGTCAAAGTGTTTACTGCCATGAGGCCCGCTGACTCCTTTCATCTCCTCTGTTTGACTGTTTGCTTTCCTGGCATTAAAGTGTTTCTGCTGTTGTTACTTTTAACATTTTTTCTAAAGAAGGGGCAGGTGTTTCTGCATGACTTTTCTAGTTGTAGTTTTATGAAGCAGTGTTAGCGAGTGTCACTGACTGGGGCTTGAGATGTGACGCTTTGCACAGTTAACGCTCCAGCTTGCAAGCCTCTGGCTATAGCCCGACATCTGAGCTGCAAATCTGTGCATCTGTGTGTGTGTGTGTGGTGTGTTTGTGTGTGTGTGTCTGTGTGTGTGTGTGATAGAGCTGTAAAGCCACCGTTTGACAATGCTCTTTCAGCAGGCCGCCCCGCGGTGGCTCTCGGCTACAGAAGCCAGCTGGGCAATGCAGAGATAGAAACGATGAGAAGTGAAGGAGAGGAAGATGAAGTGGAAAAGAGGACGACTGATCAGCGCCATCCAGAGGTAAATACACAAGCGTGACAGAGAAACAAAAAAGAGATGATGTATGAGCAGTGGACTAAACTGCTTCCTTTTCTATCTTAATACAGTTGAGATCTGCACATCTGAAAACAATTTGTGTCTCTAAATAGTGAAACAAATGCCTCAATTGTAAATACATTTTAAATATAACAAATGGACTTTTTTTCTCTAATTTACATCATTTTTTGACAGAATGCTCAGAAAATGTGTTTTAAGAGTGAATAAATTACAGATCAATCTTAACTGCCTGTGTGATCATATCATTTCTATAACACACTTATATCTACTGATAACTTAAAGAGGAACAAACATGTGGAGAAAGGGCTGTTGTGTGAAAACATTAAAAAAAGACTAGTGCATATGTGATGTGTAAAAATGTATTTGTAAAATGTAAAGAGGTGACATCAGTGCGGTCAATATTTAGCAATCTGAAATGTATTAATTCGATTAATGTGAAGCGTGACGATTGTAAGTATGTGAACGCTCCGCCGCACGCCTTCCTCATTGTCCTTATCCCTGACATCTCCACATCTCACTCTTTTATCATCCCTCTATCTCCTGCTACCTCTCAGATCTCACAGATGCACCTCATCATACACAAAAATACATTAACTCAAACATACTCGTGTGTGTGTGTGTGTGTGTGTGTGTGTGTGTGTGTGTGTGTGTGTGTGTGTGACAAATGAAAGCTGTCCTGTTTTCTCCTGCCCAGCCTCTGCCAACTTAATTTGCAAATGAAAAGTTTTGCGAGGAGCGTCTTTTTGCTTCTGGGGCATGGCAGCACACTGTGTGTTCGGGGTGAAGGGAAGGGAAGGGGAGGGGGGGGGCGTTGAGGAGAGAAGAGGGTTTGACAGAGGGTGTGTGTATGCCTGTGTGTGTGTTTGTGTGTGTGTGTCTGTGTGGCAAGAGCCCAGATGAAGCAGCCCTCGCCCGAGGCTCGCTGTCCGCCCGCGGTAGCAGCAAGCCTGTTCCTTCTTCCCCGGCCCGCCGCGACCATTTGTTCCATTAACCAATCTCCTGGAGCCTCTGGTGCAAACACACACACACATCCACAGGCGTACATACTTCAACAACTGCTTGCACAGCTCATGCCACACATGGTCCTCCATCCCTCCTCCATTCTTCGCTCCATCCCTCACTCCCTCCTCTGCTCTCCTCCAGACGCACGCACCATCTTTCTTCATGGAGGCCATATGGCCCTGTGAAGCCTGTGGATCTACAGGCACATCTGCGTATATGTTGCTGCTCTCCTTAAAGGGCTGCGGAGTGAGCTGCGTGCTCTCATAAACACACACACACACACACTCCGCTGTCACTATGTGTGGTTAAGCAAACGGTGGTGTTATGTCGGTCTGTCAAACGTGTGTGTGCGTCTGTGTATGTGACCTAAGTGTGTACATGCGTAGTGATAATTGGTGAAACAGCCTGCGAACAGCTGTGGGGTGAGAAAAGGTTGCGTGGTGTTTGTTACAGAAAAGCAGAGAGAGGAGAGAAGAGTTGGACATTATCAGAAGGGCATAGAGGAGAGGACAGTGAAATGACATGAGGAGAGAAGAAGAAGAGGATGAAGGAAAAAAAGAAAAGATATTTAAAAAAGAAAGCAGAAGAGAAGCAATGGATAGAAATCTTAAGGATTAACAGAAAATGGCAAAGAAGTCACGGCAAACTCTTGTCTTCATTTTTTGAAAATATTTCTCACACATAAGATATAGACTTTCAACAGTATTTCTTTCTTATTATATACAGACACTTTTTTACTTACAAAAAGGAGAAATTATTGATTTCTTTTTTTAAAGTGATTTTTCATTCTAAAAAATAGAGAAAGGAGTACTACAGTCACACGGACAGCTGTACGCTTTAGTGTCTTCTCTTATCTTAAGACTTTGGCTGCATCACAAAGAGCTGCTGCTGCTGCCAACTACATATTTTGGACATTTTATTCTTATTATTGTTATTCAAGTTAACTTAAAACTGTACATTCACAGGAAATATCTGAAAAGTTGTAATAACCTGCACAGACATTCAAAACATTCATGGTTGGATAGTTTGTTCAGAAGAGATTCTCACTAAGATCTTGCATGTTTTCTCTTAAATGATCTGAACTCATTTAGATTCAAGCTTTTTGTTTGGACAGAATTGTATCAAAATGTCAAATTACTTGTCATATTCATTTGATAATAACAGCACAGGTTTGTTAGCTTTACTATTAAGAAATCAAACTTTAAATAAATAGTAAAAAAATAAATAAATTCCAGCCTTGCATTTTTCATTTTTGCATCTGTAATTATGTTGCTGGTATACAGACATGAATTCGGAGCTTTCTCACAAACATGACCTGCCCTCACTGAGATGTTAGCTTCCATGAATTTAAACTACTATCAAGTGAATTATTTTGTTTGTGTTTCCTCAGGTGTAAAAGAAAATTGAAGCTCATAAAAAAAACAAAAAAACATATTGCCTTAAAATTAATCATTTACAATAACTGGCTTTGTATCTTCCCTAACTTCTCCATCGCGCTGCTTTCCACCCCTCTCTTCTATCCCTTCATTCCCATGCAAAAAAAGGAAAAAAAGAAAAAACCCCACAAAAATAGTGAAATAAATAATTAATTTGGTGCAGCAAAACATTGTGTGCTAAAACCCCTGTGTAGTTTGGCAATCAGCTTGCCCATGTAAAAATAAATCAAGCTGATTTTCCAAATGTTTTGTGCGTGGTGCGCTGTTGCCGTTCTTCGCAGCACAGATTGCAGGCCGATGGAGAGGCTGTGGGGAGGGGCGGGGCGCTGGATATTGAACCCACTTGCACCAGCTTGTTAACACGTACACCTTAACCCCCGAGCGACACGGCAGGGCGTCCACCAAGCGCCCAAGGCCTGCAGGGACCATATAATGTATACCCAATGTATGGACACACACACACACACACACACACACTTAGTCACACAAACACACACTGTGAGATTGTGAGAACATGCGTGTAATTCAGTAGGAGAAAAGTCTCACATGTAGAGAGACGTGCTTATACACAAATATGAACACGCACCCCCACACACACACACACACAGAAACACACATATCTACAGTTCATTCCTGCCCTTCCAGCTGGAGTCAGACATCACAACCTGCAAAATTATCATGACTGTGATAAAGCCCTAAAAATACTGTGGCTCTTTTTTATTGCTTGGTTAAGCCAAAACCAACAGAATAAGAATATATGTCTGGCAGGAAACAAGTTTTTTTGATCCACTTTTCCACTTCCGCCTCCTGAGTAGACTCATAGAAATACAACCACAAACGGAGACATCAAGTACAACAATGCTTACCACCAATCAAACATTAATCATACCTCTCTCGCCTCCCTGTCTCTCCCCTTGTCTCTGCGCTGTGCCTCCTTAAAATAAAATCACCTTAAAAAATATATACATGTATTTGCTGCCCATAGCTAACAAATGCAGCCCCAGTCAAAAGCATTTCTTATCAAAGGAAATATCTCCCAAAATAAAAAACCAAAATGTGGTCAAACAGCTTAACCATCCAAAAGTGACCTCATGTAGAGCTGAACTCAAGAGATTTTTAAATATCAGGAGGATTCATCATATTTTCTGTCAAAGCAGAAAATAAAACTCACTAAATGCCAAGAGTGATTATCGTGGTTCAGTTGGGAGAAGAGAGAAGTTAGGTGCCAACTTCCCAGCCAATCCACTTTTGGCAGCCAGATTCCTACTCTGCTAAACCTCCGGAGAACACGCAATAGCAACCCGTGCACACACACGCACACACACATAAAAATACCACCATAACATATGCGAGCAAACATACAGAATATTCATACTTCACACTCTTTGAGAACTTAGATTGTTTTTCTGTGTATGAAACACACAAAAAGAGTCGCACACAACCGGGAGACAGCTGTGACTTGGTAAACTTTGTTTTTTGGCAGCGTCTGACTGTCGACAGGTTAACACCGGTGGGTGGTAGACAATATGTAGTGTCAGTTATAGAGCAGGAGAAAAGGGTGTGTGTGTGTGTGTTTAGTTGGATATGAGAGGGGGGGTTGTGGGGGGTGGGGGGGGGCACAGGGGTAGAGATCCTGCAGAGTGGGGTAACAACACCCACACACCCGAGCCCACATTGGCAGAACCAGGCTGTATGCCAGGCGCCCTGTGGAGACACACACCAACTGGGCTCCACACTTAGGAGGAAGAGACCCCCACATCACACACACACACACACACAAACACACACACACACACACACACACACACACACACACAGTAGCAGAAGCCAAAGTGGGACCACTTTTAGCTGCAGCTTTGTAAGTTGATGTTTCAAAAATCAGTCCTTGCATGCTACTTAGAGGACTATTTCTACTTTTTGTCATTATAATTAAATGTAAGCATTGACTTAAGTGTAAAATGTATACACCATTGACTTGCCCTCAAATATTACTACAACACAATGAAAAATGTAGTGTCCACAGCATGTCCACTAAAAAAAACCTATAAAGCAATGTTTGAGTTTGATAGACTTGTAATTAGTTTGCTGTCACCTGTAGGTGATGGTACAAAATTATGATAATTCATAAGTGTCTGAAGTTTCAATTTGCTGTTCATTTCAGAGCGAACTGTTATGTGTCTGTTATGTAGGGAGCAGTGGATGAGAAAGTGTTGCCACACACTGCCAATTTATCAAGTTTGTCTTCTTCAAAAACAAAAACTTTAACAGTCAACATACTGATTAATCTGATATATTAGCACACTACGTTTTGCTCCTTTCCACCTGGTGCATGTGATACAGTATTAATTAAACTGTTAGATGTTTACACATGAATGCGATTACTGTCCTCTGTGGATCACTGTAAGAGATTCATAAAAGTCTGGACTAGCTTATTCTTTTCAGTGTATTATATGAATAAAGAGGTTGTGTCTTTTGATCAGAGAATAGTGCAAATATGCGGTACGCTCTACAAAGACAGAGACTTCTGATGACACAAAAACCATTGTGTCGACAAAAATTAAAATAGTGGAACATGAGAGTGTAGAAGATGCACTGGTTTGGGGACACACTGAGAAAAAAACTGGACTATTTTGTCTTGTGTAAGGTCTGCTGTCATGTGGATAGAAATTGAAACCAAGAAGCACTTTGGGAAGACTAAATGCCAACAAAATGTTCAAAAACAACCTTTTTGATGGAGGAAATTATAGTAAATGGCACAAAAATACACAAAAATAGCCTAAAAAAAGCACCATAATGTCAGAAAAAGTCTCCTTTTGTTCTGGTGTACAGTATGTGTGTGTATGTGTATATGGTGTGTGTTTGCGTACCTGTCCTTCATGCGCTGGTGCATGCGGCCGTGCTGGACACACTGCTCTTCCATGTTGGAGCAGCGAGCTCTCAGACTCCTCACCGTCTCCTCTAGGTGTTGCTTCTCCAGAGACAGCTGCTCCAGTTCACTCCTGCACACACACAAATGAACACTTACCAATGCTGAACAGTGAATTATTTAAAAAAGATAGTCTTAATTATATATGATACATTTGTTTAGAGATTTTTCTGAAATATATAATTGATCAGTTTTATGGTATAAAGTTTATAGTATTTCTTATGCACTTGTTTACTTCCAGTCATTTCTTACTTTAATAATATCAATAAAAAACAACAACAGTGTCTAGTGCTCTTCATCAGCACACTTGTACCTGATCAGCTACTTGATCATTTGTACAGCAGCCCTTTTTAAGTCACGGCCCTCTAATGCTTGTCTGTCTTGCCTCATTTGTAAGTCGCTTTGGATAAAAACTTCTGCCAAATGAAAAAAATGTAAATGTAAAATTTGAAATACCGATGGTAAAGGGAGTAAATGGTGTTTGTAAAGTATTACAAACACCATTTACTTTTCTTAAAGATTGAGAGAGACAGGACAGGAAATTCAGGGGGGAAACAGACTCGTATGACTTGTAACAAAGGTCTCCTGCTGGAAACGAACCTTAGATGTTGAAATTACATGATGTGCATTTGAACCTTCAGGCCACCGAGTGCCCACAACTCAATTTTCAGCTTCAAAAACTCGATCAGTAGTTTAGGCCTCATAATCCTCTGCACAACTAACAACTGAAAACAATTTGTCAGAGTTTCCTTATTTATCTTGCTGCAACTGTCTCGGTATAACCTCACTTAGCCTGACTGCGGCTATCCAGCAGGACTTTAACCGCTACACTGGGCTTGGACTCCAGGAGCTCAAACAGCCTGAGGCACAAAACACACCAACACCACACTGCTGCTAAACTACATAACACACACATACAGCAAATGTATGCGACGTGTGCATGCCAGCATGTAAGTATGTATTGTGTTTGAACTCTTACCAATAATAACACATTCAAGTATTTTATAGTTATTACTGTATGTGTCTTTTGATATTAATATACATCCATAAGCAAATTCAGGGTACCTTTATGTGTGTCTGTATTGTGGGCACGTGTATTATGGCTGGTGAGGCCAGTGCGGTCTGGCAGGGCCAGATTGGGGGCTGTCATGTGACTAATGTGCAGCACAGCTCCAACAGCTGACAGGACACTGGGCCCAGGGTCACTCTCATACATATACACATACGGTCACACACACACACACACATACACACACACACACACAAATAGAAATACACACACAGGCAGCCCAGATGGAGAGCTGGGCAGGCCTGCTGTGACTACTGTAGCATCAGGTTAACAAGAAAACAGGTCAGACTGGAAAGCAGTATGTAGTATGTTGACACAATCGCTCTAAACAGCCTGGATGGACGATGCTTCATGAAATGATGACATGAATGTCCAACAGACAGAGGGAATAACCAACCGAGTGAGTGAATGAACAACTGGAGGAGAGAAGCTGTGTATATCTGAACAAGCAAATTCAACCATGAAGAGTTAGCATGTCATCTACTGAGTCAGAACGACTGAAAGAAAACGACAACATAATTGGGTGAGTGAATGTTTAAACAAAGAGGAAACACTGTGATTAACTGATTACATAAATGAATATAAAAGAAAAAGTAATGACCTGCTGTTTTCTGTCAGCTCTTCTAGTTTGACTCCCAGTGTGCAGCACTCCTCCTTCAGCTTCCTGATCAGGGCATTCTGGGAGCTCAGCAGACCGTCCAGCTCTCTGACTGCAAAGCGATCACAGGAGACCTGTCGGTTACTGCGGGGATAACCACTGTGGTGATTTCATGTACTCTTGAGTAGCTGTCAGAAATCCCAGCTGCACAGAAACAGATAAGGGTTCAAGCAAATTCTCACTTCAGTTAGACACTTTTACTTCTTAGCACACACGCCTACACACAAGTTCAGAAGCTGTCAAACTCAAAACGCTGCATCGAGGATCTGCTGTCACTGGACACCACCATCACCTACCTCCTCTTCTTTCCAGTAACCAGACCATGTTTAATAACTGCATTATATAGCATTATAGACACTCAATGTGTCCAGTTTATACTTTCCCTATCCATTTTAAAATGCCTGGCTACCACATGTGCAGTACTATATATAGTATATAGTGTATCTATATCCATCTGTCTTTTAATAAATGTTCATTCTGACACAAACAAAAATGAGCTACTCCTGAAGTAATAACTTAAATTTGTTCTAAAGTTGTGTTGGCAGTTGTTTGCTGTAACTGCATCTCATATGTGTTGACCTTTCTTGAAATAACCTGCAGCTTCAGGAAGCCTCCCTGTGCACCCCATGTCCGTCTTTAACATGGCGGCTGGGTCACAGCACGCTAAAATATGTTTCTCAAAATGTTTGAGGCAATGCCGTAACAGAATCTTGATCTGTATTTGACTTTACTGAATAAACAACGCTCACATTTATTTTTATCTGAGATGCTGGTACTCTAGTGAGAAATCTAGTGGGGCTGAATGTCGTGTTTTGCACCTTTAAGTCACAGCAAAGTGACGTAATGCCTTAAAGTGCTGTTAGCAATACTACAAGACTGAAGATAATGTCTGCTTTGCAATCTAAGTGGTAAAGTGTGGCTTCAATCTTTCACATTCTCAAATGTAAGTTGCATTGCTAGCTCGTACTTATGGTTATACACACTTCTTTTTACAGTGTAGCATGCAGAATATGTGTCTGAATAAAAATAATAATAATTGTTGACCTGGGATTTAATTTTGGTCACACTTTCATTTAAGTCCAGTCAACATTCACAGGAGAAAAACATTTAAATGTGAAATAAATATGTTAAATATTACATACAGAGTGAAGATTAAATGTATGGACTGTAGCAAAAATGTCTCACTGAACGTATTCCCAAAAAAATGCTTTTGTCGACAATCACGTTTGAATCACCAGAAATGTATTCAAACAACCAGGAGAGATGTACAGAGAAAAACAGAAGTGCTGAATGGAAAGATAAAGTGTGAGAAGGGCAAACCTAGAACGGAGAAAAAGAGGGGGATTGTTGTTTGAAAGCTCTTTTCTTTCTCCTTTCCACCCTTTCTGCCACGTCCTCATCCACTCATAGGGGGCCTCTTTCTGAACAATCCAACACTGGGCTTTCATCATTCCTTTGAAATGATCCACGTTCCGCTCTCCAACATATGTCTGCTCTTTTAAAATAACAATGGCTGCCGTTTGGATGGAGGGAATGATCCACCTGCTCCAGCATTCTGTTACAGTCGACCGAAACCAAAAAACACCAAGGACTCACAGTCTTTGAAAAGTAGCTCAGACTTTTTTTTTTTTGCATACAGTGGATATTGGAGGAGAGACAGAAATAGTAAAAAAAAATAAAGTAGAGGAAAAGCCATGATGGTAGATCTCTGCGGTATGGCACACAGCCCTTACCTGCAGCCTGAAATTAGACTTCTTTATCCTTTTATCTCTTTCTGCTACAGAGATGCCTTGTAAATATAAAGGAGGAGAGGTGAGAGAGAGGTGTAAAGGTGATGTTGTTGCTGATGTTTCATTCCTAATTTGGAACTTAATATATTTAACTTTTACTCATCCCCACATCACTGCCATACATAATGCTTGGAGGGCAGAAATCGGATGCTGCAGAGCACAAAACTAAACCATAAAAACTCACAGGAGTGCACACACATGTACACTCCACAAAGTTTTGGTCAGTGCTGGAAAAAGTTGCACGAAGAATGCTAATTAGCTGAACAGGCTTTGAATACGTCTGGCCGTGCGTAGGCCAAAAAGAACCCTGGGACACAGAAACACAGCAGAACTGGCACTGGAAACAAACAGAGGAAAAATGAGGGAGGGAGGGATGGAGGGAAGAAGCATGGCAGGGAGGGAGGGACAGAGAGAAACAAATATCTGATATCATCTAGAGGCTGCTCTGTACGCATTTACTCAAAAAAGAAACATGAAAAAAAAAAGGTGGGAGGGAGCGGAGAAGAAGGGAGGGGGACGGATGGATGGAAGGACAAACGGATGGACAGAGAGGCGGGATTTGGAGAGCAAGAAAGCTAATTATCCAGCTCGTCTGTTGGGTTGCACGGGGAGAGGAAGTGATGCGAGCTACTAAAGGACGTCCACCCCTCCATCCCCTCCCCATCCACAGTTTCCTGCTGTGCTCTGATGTCAGCTCTCTTTAGACAACATGTGTGCTGCCGACACGCGCCAGAAACAAATCCTTTGTTTACCCCCCACCCTCCCCTCCCTCCATCCATTCCTCCCTCTATACTCCTCTATCTTTGTTCTACGTACCAGCAGGCTCCCTAGTTGTTGAAGAGAACCACAGGTAAATAAAAAGATAGGAAAAAGGGAGGGTAGGAGGAAGAGAGAGTGGTTGAGGGTGGGTGGTGGGTGTGAGGGGGGAGGTTCCAGATGGTGCAACAGATGTGCTAGCAGCAGCAGCTCTGCTGTGCAGACAGACAGGGAGCTCTGAGCTGGGTCTCTCCGCTCTGCTCCCATCACCTTCCCTCTGCTTTGCCCCGCTATTCTCTGTTCTCCTATTATGGCTTCTGTTTTTGCTCTTTTTGCTCTGTTCTGCTCTTTTGAGGTCACTTCAGCTCAGTCTCAGTCATCTCAGATGAGTTGTGCTCATGTCCGTCTCCTCCCACTCTGGCCATGTTGTGCTTGTGGGGGAGCAAGGTGGCACAGCGAGAAGATAAACCATCCTTCAGCTGGAGGATGCAGGTTTGAGACACTGTACATCCACCCTGCTGTAGTGTCCTTGATGAAACGCTCCCAGCTCAAGGGCTTCGATTCTGTGGCAGACCCTGATCAACTCTGCTGTTTTGTTGTTGCATTTTAAATTCTGCTTTGTTCTGTTTTGGTCTCTGTGCCACCCCCCAGCCCCCCAGCCCCCCACTCCACATCACTGTTCCCTCTGCATGACACAGCCTATATGCCTGTATACTTGTGTTCAATAAACCCGCTGACATCGCAAATATGAAAACACGCTGCTGTATAGCTCTGCGAAGAAAGGCACTCTTCACTAAAAATGTTTTAATGTTACACTTTGAGAAATCTGAACCCCAACGTTCACCAAACACATCTGCATCACTTTCAAGCTCGATCACGGCTGCTGGAGACAAAATGATGCTATTGTAGCTAGTGTGCCAAGTTCCACCTAACTCTATTGCCTAATGTAAATATAACTATTATTATTCATTTTAATACTGTTCTAAACTGCTTTTTCTGTTGTGTATGTCTCTTGTATGGATATAATTTTGGTTCTGCTGATGCACATATGTTGTGTAATTAAAACCAGTAAAGTAAAGCCACAAAATATCAAATAGATGAAAATGTGTATCTAAAATAACTCAGCTGAACCCAGTGGACATGTGAAATGGGGGAGCTTCTACTACACAACACACTAAATTAGGGGCTTCTGAAGGAAATATGGGTTTTGAAGAATGGATACAAGTGTCCACCTAAAGGACACTTTTATAGCTCATTTTTATAGGTCAGAAATGGTTGGAGAAGGCAAGCTATAACGTAAGCAGACCATTGTATTTGTGTCTTGGGTCAGGTGGTGGTGCTCACCTCTCTGTTGGTGTTGAGCTTCTGTTTGCTCCAGCAGCACAGTCAGCTCTCTCTCTCGCTCGCGTGATGCCTGGGTCACAGACGTCATTTCATCCTCGTGAGCTCGTTCTGCACTCTCACTCTCCTGTCTTTAGAAAAAAAGGACAGGAAGATAAGGAACATTAAAACAACATTTTATTATAATAAATGATAGGATGCATCAAACAGATAGAACTATTATCATCATTATCAGTTTTTATCCACATAAAGTCACTAAATGTTTGTCTCTGCTTGATGACTCATTTTCTATTACTGGTGGAGCATGAAAAACATTTTCGGAAAGGCTACGACTTATGTCTCATACATTTAAGGCACAATCATTTTTCATTTTTTCTCAAGTTTAATGTGTTTTTCACACACTGAAAATATGGACCTGTACCAACAAGACCAATGTAAACAACTTAATCACTTAGATTAACTGTTACATCTGTGCTTTAACGACATGTCAGTCAATTTTAGAGTGACAGCATGGCCCAGTTTTGTGTTTTCGTGATACGGTTAGCGTTTTGTTAACTTTTGAACCACATATTGTGCCTTTTAGTGGCCTCTAATTATACAAAATTAATTTCGTGATTTACTGTATGTGAGCAGTACATTTCATAATCACGCTCAGAATGAGGTTTGCAAACTGATGATTTTCACGCGTATAAAAAAACTTCAATTTGATCAGAATCAGATCAGAATATATCAGTTAGGATCAGCTGATTAATCTATGCACTCACACTGTGTATGAAGGAGATTTACGACTGCCCTTCCATTTCCACAAGTCTGAGTTAAAAACTTTTCAATGAACATTTCTCTTCCTCCTCCTCTGCTTAGTTTTGTTTTGATCTGTTTTGTTTGATTTTGATTTTTTTTCTTCTTGTCTGTAAAGCGTCCTTGGGTTTGTGAAAGGCATTATATAAATGTAACTTATTATATTATTAAAAGACAGACAGGTGGTCAAAAACAGGTGAGGATGAATGACAGAGGAGGACAAACTCTCTGCATCAAGAAAAAGAGATAAGAGGAAGAAACTGAGGACTGAGAGAAGAATGACAGAAAAGATGCATGTGGGTAGAAGGCGAAAAAAGTGTCAGGCCATTGTCAGTTTGAAGACCCCTGAGTGATACTGCAGCTGTCCACAACACACACACACACACACACACACACACACACACACACACACACACACACACACACACACACACACACACACACACACACACACACACACTTTGTCTTAAGTCAAGGATGAAGTTCTGAATAGGACTTTGGTTCAATTAAATAAAACATAAAATAAAAAAATGATCTGCTTTGTAATATTACTTTTCTTAAGGTGCTTGTCATCTTGTGAACCTTCTGTAAAACCTTCACAAATATAATGCAGTTTCACATTTGTCACACTAACACTGAAAACACACATACAGCGACATAACTTCAATCATATCTACTTTTGTTACAAGAGTATCCGAACATGAATAACTGCATGACTTAGTAGCACACACAGTTCTTAGGGTGACAAGTTATGCCGATCAGCACGACATATTTGATAGTGATCAATCACTTTAATCTCTGTTCCCATTTGTCTCAATTTCAAAATTGAGCAGGTGAGATGCAGAAAAAAAAGGTGCTTATCTTTGCAGGTTGTGAACAAAACTACATTTGACTTTTGTTTCAACCAAACTTTCTAACTCAACTAAGTCCAAACGAACCCGAACAACAGAGGAACAGACAAAAGACGGAAAGAAAACAAAAACTACAAAGACAGGAAAAAACGAACAAATAAACAGAACTCTTCCTGAAGTCCAAAGGCGCTAATGAAGAGAGAATTCTCCAGTTTAAGTGAAAACTTTTCTCCCCTACAGCGCTTGGCCTGCATCTCTAAAGTGACCGCGTCTGTCTGTTCCTTCGTGTGTGTGTGTGTGTGTGTGTTCTCCTGCTGTCCTGCTGTCTGGGGTGTGAAAGTGGGTGGCGGGTGTGCAGGGGACACAAGGAGACTGTGTGTATTTGTACGCATGTGACTGTGTGTGCGTGTGTGTGAGAGAGTGAATGAACCCCCGCTGGGCTTGAACAGCAGCCTGAGCCACCAAAGCGCACACCAGGGCTCAGCGGGAGATGGCGGGCAGGCATTGCCAGCCATTTGGTCCTGTAAGAGGTTCCAGGGGGCCGTGTGTATTTGTGTATATCTGTGTGTGTTTGTGTGTGATGGGGGGGGGGGACTCACACCAGACCTGTTTACCCACCAATTAGCATCAGACAGGCCGCCAGAAAGTTCCAGCAGTCAGCAATAGAGTGGTGATGAGGAAGAGGAGGGCGAAGAAAATCAAAAGATGATACAAAAGCAAAAAGACAGAGAGCTACTCATTTGGCATCTGTTTGGTCTCACTGATCTTCTGAACCAACATTCAGCTTAGGTTAAACCTCATAAAGTTGTTCACAACTGAACAGAAACAAACTTACTTTTGTTTCTGGGTGGAAGTGGGGCAAACTTAAATAAAGGTGCTGATTTTGAAGTTGAGAACAGAGTGTCCAAATATGACAAAAGCCTAAAACACTGAGGAGAAGTGAAACTTTAAGTACAGCATCAAAGATCAAAGTATCAAAGCTTGGAAGTCGGGCTAGGTTGTCGGGTTTTCAGGGTGCCATTTTGTATCTCCGATCAAATGCACCATGTTTACTCGCAAAAATGTTGTCACAAAATGGCTGATGATGAGTGCTGTCAAATTAAAGTATAAAAAAGAGAAAGCAAAGGAGAAATGTCATCAGAGAGCCAAACCCTTGATAAGGACTGGTTAAGGGCGATGAGAAGACTGAATATGTAGGCAGAGGCTGAATATGTGGGGCTGGAGCTGGATAATTCTCCCTGGACAATAATCTGCCTTCCAGCTAATTGGTGAATGGGCTCTGGGTTGCTGCCTGTGGCAGGAACTCCTGTTTGGGCCTAGGAGGCAATAGACTGAATGTTCAGTTAGCAGATAGCTGGGCCTGTTTGTATATGCCTGGCCTGATGCACTGTAGGACAGCTTGATAAGTATGGCGAGAGCTGCATGGGCCAGGGGCCTAAGGTGGGCTGGAATGGCTCTGGGGCTGCGGCCAGGTACAGTGGCTGCTGGGTAAGTGGGAGGTGGCAGAGGCGGTGGCTGGCTAGCTAGCTGGCTTGAGCGGCGAGGAAGAAGAGGGGGCCCAGTCCGCACTGCCTGCCTAAGTGGGCACTATTCAAGCTGTTGCCCATTAGATGTGGGGTGCCAGGGCCTGACCAAGCGCGGAGTTTGCAGCACCCTGTGGTGCAGCCGGCATCCCACGCCAGAACCACCAAATGCCGCGGTTTATCAGAGAACGAGCACAAATTGGAGTCAGACGGTGGACTTGGAGGAATTGGAGACATTCGCCAATGCCAGACACCACTGACCGCTGTTCAGGATAAAGTAAAAGACTATACTCTCTCCCAATAAACACAATATCACTCAGTTACAAATACGTACAGTTTAAAGTTTAAAGATTTTAATTATCAAAAGTAATCACATGCTTTGTTCCTTTTTTCATAAAGTGAAGACAAATATTTATATAAATTATCTACACAGTAACTAATGGAAAACTAAACAGAACAATTCCTGAAATCATTGCATATTCATATCTTTGCCCCGCAATGTTCCCGTGTTGCAAAATAACAGGTGTGAAATTAACATACAGGTGAACAGATTGTGAACCGAGCCTATAGCACAAACATGCAAACATACAAGCTTTGTTCGCAACAAAGATGACTGATTGTTTCAAGACATTGCCGATCCCTGAAAAGAGTAGAGGAAAATATGGAGAATCAAGTGGAAGTTGAGTAATATTATTTCTATCACAGAGGACCATCTGTAGTAATAGGTAAACTCACTGCTCGATTCCATAAATCCATTATTTTAAACATTTAAAATATGAAACATTTAAAATGAGTGAAGTTTTAAGAGTAACATTACTTGGTGTTTCTCATATTGTTTGTAAGTATGATCTAACGGGAAAAAAGATCTATTTTGTATTTTTAAGACTGAGGCTTCTAAAATAAAAATATTCCTTTGACAACATACCTAAAAATATATTTCAATTGAAATAAGTTTTTTAAATTGATCTACTAAAAGTTCAAACAATTATATGATGAGACTACCCTTGAGTATGAGAGATTATTGATAAGATTTTACTGTTATGAACTGATACTGCACTATAAATTTACAACTATTTGCTTGTATCTTGCTCAAAATGGTGACACTTGTGATGATTCATTTTTATGGAGGAATTCCAGCAGAGCCACAGCTATTCATGACGGACTTCATCAATCAGACGATATTAATATTCAACAGTTTGATGCGCAGATATACAAAGATGATTTGTGCTTACAGTATGTGTGAGCGTGCTCCTTTGTACGTGTGTGACTGAGAGACGGTGAGACGGAGGCTTCGTGTAGGCCCATCTAACGGATAACTGCCAACAATGGGCGAGTGCACTGCAGAGAAAACAAAGCGACATATTGAACATTTTCTGTGCTGCTTATTATTTATTGATGCTGCAAACATCTGAATTGTTTTGTGTAGCAGACCGAGCACAGTGTCACAATTTTCTCTCACAGGCACCTCAATGTGTTTTAGCACATTTTTATCAAACCTCGGGGTGATGCAAGTCAATCATTCTGCTCCCACTTGTTTTTCTTTTGACACCCCTCCCGCTTGACTTTATGAAACAGACGCATCAAACTCAGATGCAGCCTGATGCAGCTTCACCATTAAACACCCAGCTCAGTCCATATCTATATCTATCTGTCCATCTATCCGTCCAGAGCATTCTCATCTCTGCTCCGATCCTTTTTTTTTTCTGCTGTTTCCATCTCTCCCTCCTCCCTCCTCTATATTCCCTCCCACCCTTTTTTTCCTGTAACTAAACTGGCTGTGTCTCTCTCCATCTGCTGGTTCTTCCTTCAGCGGCCCTGCACCTGTTCACACCTCCTCTCCTGTTGGCCACCTCTTCTCTCTTCTCTCTTCTCCCCTCTCCACCCCCCCCCCCCCCCCCCCTTTATCTCTCTCTTTCTCTCTCTCTCTCTCTCTCCCTCCCTCTCTCTCTGCTCAGTGCGATGCTGCCAGGCCCGTTCCTGGCTCAGTTAGCCTCTCTGTCATTCAATCCATCTGTCGGCAAGTCAACTTTGTTTACAGCGGGCGGCCCAAGCCTCTTTTCTTCTTCAAGGAGCGCTAAAGCCCCCCCACCACCACCAAGGTCAGTGGTGAGCCAATCATACCCAAAAAAGAGAAAACTGCAACTGTTACATTAGCTAAAAAAAAAAAAAAAAAATCTCCCTCTCGTCCTCCAACACACACAAGCATATAATTATGGACAGTTACTCTCTTGAAATGTACATCATTTTAAAGCCATCTTTCACTCTCTCATACATATGTGTGAAAACATGCATGTACACACAACACAGTGACAAATGCACATGACCCTCAAAGAAATAAACATTTGCTGTTACGGCACACTTTCCCTCAGAGGAAAAACCCAGCTCTAGATTGAAGTAATTAGCTGCTGATTGGCCTCTGTCATCTATGTGCACAAGAGTGAGAGAAGTTTAAAAGTCTTAATTGGCACAGATGACTGATGGTTTTTACACAGGAAGAACGGACTGGCAGCGCAGGCATCTGTGATTTTTAAAAATAAACACACAGCATACGTACAATATGCTCCCATACTGACCCGATCCAGAAACCCAGGATTCAACGTCAGTGTCAAATCTGTGTCCTACAGAAATAGTTGTGAGCAGCATATGTGGCAGGGCTGGAGGTCAAATCAATTTCAGCTGAGAAGGTAAATTATTAAAATAATTAATTTTGGGCAATCAGGAGACCAGCTTCAAGTTACTTCTCATTAGGCATTTGCAGCATTTGTGACATATGTTATATGTATGTACCAGTATAAATGTCAAATACATTAACATAAAAGTCAGATTGTGGAAGGGAAAATTAACCTAATGATAGAATTTTTCACCATGTTTTATAGATGTACATTTCTAATTAATGTTAAATATTCAGCTTTCAACACTGCACATATATTTCTCTTCAAGAAAAAAAGAGATGGCAGAGAAAGTTTCAGATTAGTTAAAAAAACAGATTAGTGAGAGAAAGGTGAGCAAACTAAATGTCTGAACCACATGGAGTGTTCTCACCTGGTGTGAGCACAATCCACCAGTGTTGGAATTCACTTCACACCCGAGACATACCTGATGTCGTTTCAAACGCACCTCATCCCTCCTACCTGGTTATAAACTTGGGGGCAACTGGCAGCAAGGCACACGAGCCATCTCTCTCTCCTTAACCCACCTAAATAATCATCAGTGAATTATTCTGTTATCTTTTTACTGCTTTACCTCTTTTCCTCTCACCTTACCTACACTCTCTGCAAACTCCTTTCCCCACCTCCTCTCTCCTCGGTCTCTGTGCTCCTGGGCCATTAGATCGGATGCCTTGTGAGGGAGAGGCGACCATTGAGGTGGAAAACAAAGAGGCTTTTTTAAACTCAGTGGGGGGACTCGGGCTGGAGATGGCACCGTAGGGGGGCATGTGCCCACCCGGTGACTGCCATCGTGAACAAACCCACGCCAATCTCTCCTCTGCTCCCCTCTATGCCATCCACCCACTTCTCTCTACATTTAAAACTTCCTCTGTATTGTCCTAAACCCTGTCTTCCTCACAATTTATTCATCTACTTCCTTTTCATCCACAGCTAGCTTTTATCTATTTGTCCTCCTTTCCATTTCCAGCCTCATCTCCAGTGTCATCGCCTCCATTTCTAGTGGCCTGCATCTTTGCCTGTATTTCCTTACTAACAAAAATGCACTAAGCAGTGTCACAGTCAAGCTTGTGTCAAATAAGTCCACACAGAGCTATGATTAGAATGAGGAGCATGTATATTTGCATAAATATAGCTTTGGTATTTTTTCACTATCTACCTGAATATAAGTTAAAACTGAACACAGCAACCAATTTTGTAAAGTATGTTTGTTTATATTAAACGTGACAATCTATGTGAATTTTAGGACTTAAATATATATGTATATATGTATATATATGTATATATGCCACTCATAAAAACTTAATTTCTGCAATAATTTATTTTCAATAATCTAAGGTTTCTTTAAGGTTTCCTTTAAATTACATGCAACAAATAGGTAACCTGGGGAGAGTAGCAGCTTTCCTCAATAGCTGATGGCAATATCTCACATGAAGTGCCGATAGAGGAGTTCGAGAGAGCACTCTCCAGTCTACTACCTCCCTTACTCAACACACCATCACCACTCTTCTCCCTTATATCTCCACTCAGCTGCAGCCTCGAATCTATCTTATCCTCCTCCTTCCGATCTCTTGCTCCTGTCTTTGTGATCGTCTCCTGATACAATCTGCCGATGGGGGCACTGCCCTGCTACCAACGAGGCACTGTTTGGCACTGCTGTGTCTACAAAGGGCAGCAGAGAAAAAGAGATGAATTGACGGCAGCAGAAAACAAAACAAAACAAAATCAGAGAACAAAGGGCAGCAATATGAAGGATAAAAAAATTAAGAGGATGAAATGATAAAAGGATAGATCAATCAGGTAAAAGAGAGTGACAGAGGTAAAAGAGAGAAAGGAGGGGAAATGAGGAGTAGAGAGAGGTTCTGTCATGTTGGATGAAAGCTCTGTCTACTGGGCAGCGGGCACAGTGCAGAGTCACTGATGGTGCCATCCTCACAGCGGGGGTATGTGAAGGCACAAAGTTGACCAGATGACACACACAGCTACACAAACTCATTCAGCATACATAGATCGAAACACAGCAACCACAATAAGCAGTGCATCCTCTAAAATAGTATCAACTACTGCTAAACTCTTCACTAAACCCTTTTAAGGAAACACCTTCTAGGTATTTATGAACATTTTAAGTTATTATTAATTGGTGGCTTTAGTGTAACAGAGACAGGCAGGAAAAGAGGAGCATAGGACGAGGTGAAGCATGGATGGTGGATGGATGGCACAGGGCTGGTGCTCTCCCCTTCGTTGTCTGTCCTCCAGCAGTAGTGTGTATGTAGGCCAGTGTCCCAGGGCACACTTGGCTAGGGTGGCAACAGTTGTAGCCGACAGATTTGCCTCCATCTTGCCTGAGGTCTCCCAGTCAGAGATCTGTCTATTCTATCCGTTCCCAGCCCCACAGAACGAACAGATTACAACTCTGTTTAATAACCCTGGTGCTTATAGTGTGATTTTCCACTTCTGTATTTAACGGCATCTACATGTTTCACTTTATGACATCGCTGCAGCAAATAAGTTCATGCAATTCCAGAGCTAGCTGGGCTTGCTTTGCAGGTTCCCAGAGTATAATTTATCCTCTGAGACAGATCTCCATGGTGGAGGAATAATAACGGAAAAGAGATAATAAGAGAAAGAGAAAGAAGTACAGAGGTGTTACTGAGAGGAACATGGAAGAAAGCCATTTGTTGGATGTGTTTGTCATATTTAAGCGATTGTTTCCCTAATGAAACTATGCATCATTACACTAGGCTTGGAATGGATTTAAAGTTACATCCATAACTGATCAAATAATGTAGCAGTATAAAAATAATTCTGTTACCAAATATAATCCAAGCACTCAAACTGAAATATGTTAAAAAATGATCATGTTAAATGTAAAGGGTTTTTTTCAGACATCATGTTCGACTTGGTAAAAAAAAGCTGAAGGTGAATTGGAGAAGCTACGCAGATGCATGAGCTACGAGTCAGCTGACAGCCAGCTTAGATGTAGATCTCGCTGTTAAGATGTCTTAGATGCTTAGTGTATTTGCTGTAACACTAGGCATGCTAAGACAGGGTGAAAGTGAAAGTGGTGAAATGAAGAAAAAAAACAATAAGAGGAAACATTTGTATAGATCAAAAGGTTGCAGCAAAAGTCTGAGGAGGAATATCCCTGCTCAAAAAGGCCAGGTTTTAAATGTTGTATGGCTTTTTTTACTGAACTGTATTAAAATGTTTCCATTAGCTCCCAGAAGCAGTGTGTTAGTATTTCCAGTGTGACAGAAATACGCATTTGATTTTAATTAGTTACATCACCTAAATTAAAACAGAATAAACTTACAATTAAACACCAGAGGAAGAAAGCAGAGAGTCAAACAGTATGACAGAAAGACAAAAGAAGATTCAAAGACACTGAAAGAAAGATAAAGGACCAAGTAGGTCTCAACAGATTGAGCGAGAGAGACAGCAAGAGTGCAAGAGAGAGAGAGGTGAGAAGGCAGGATGGCAGAGAGGGCACTCCGACAGCGAGGAGAGAAGAACGTGGCAAGGTCTCGTCACCAGGCCAACGGGCCCACCACTGTCAACATCATGGCACTCTGTGGTACACACACATACACACACGTACACACACATACACACACGGCTGGCCGACGGCCCTCCCAGCTGCCCTATCCGTAACTGTCTGATTAGTTGTGCTAAGCAGCCCCTCCCCTGCCAACCATGGTGCCATCTGCTACCCAACAACATGGCTGCCGACCAGACAAGCACACACAAACACACACATGCAAACACACAAAAAACACGCAGCAAGCCTTATACCTGGCACTGCCCTGCTCCTGTCACACACAGACACACACATCAAACTTTACAGACACAGGTGTAGCCCAAAGGTATCAACACTTTGCACAAAGGCATGCACACAGACTCATGTAAATGCACGCTCACAAATATGAGTCAACACACATCATGAGACAAGGATTCTTCAAGCATGTGTTCGACCGCACACACAGAAATCATGCACACCGTTGCCGAAGAGGATGTCTGTGTGTGTGTGTGTGTGTGTGTGTGTGTGTGTGTGGTGACAGTGCTCAGACTCTGCTAATGCCAGGTAGAAAGAAAGATGCTGTGCTCAAGTGTGTGCGCTCTCTGGCAGCGTTTTGAAGGTTCATTACGGCCCCCACCTCTCCTGAGCGACTGCAGCCCGCGTGGCGCCCCGGCCCTTTTATTCCGGGCCGTGATTGGACAAGGGCCTCCCGCCGAGTTGGTTTGCAGCAGTTTTGTCGCGCCCAGATTTCACTCGCTGCTCAAAGCGAGCCTCTGGCGGGACGCGGCATCTGCTGCCTCACCTTCCTCATTTACACTTCTCCGCCCTCACACACACACATGCAGTTCTGTTCACCGCCTTTCCAGACCTCGCTATCACGATCTACAACTGAGGGGAGAGGAAAAAAAGACAACTAGGTAGAGGTACAGAGAGAGAGCAACAGCGTGACATGTTTAATAGAGTTTGGGGAACTTTGTATATAAAAGTCTCAGCGGTTGGTCTGGAGCTTTGTCTGGATATCTCACCGCCTCTCAGTCTCAGCATCCATCTTCTGATTTCAGGGTCACAGAAAGGAGACCGTGGCCTTAAAGCTCAAGAACGCTATCTGTCTCCCCTCCTAACTCTCTTTACCTGCACTCCTGCTTGTGAGTTTCACCCACTGTTCTAACACTATTGATCATTGTGAATTATTATAAGTGATGATGGCCTCATTTTGGATTGTCTTGGTGCCATGTTTCTATCTTCTCACACCTCATTTACTAAAAGGGGGTATTAGAAAGCTATAAATGACACTACACTGCAGATATGACAGTCACAAGTGTCGGTAACCTCAACATCAAATCAAAAAGATTTCAACTATCTGAGCAACTCCGAAACACTTAATTATATAACCAGTCTTTGTCCACCTTGCTTGCTAACCCTAACCCTAACCCTTTAATCGTAGAAAATAAACATTGACTTTAACAAAGACAGAGGTCTTACATGTAGTATAGACTTCTTAGAGCTGCAATTATTTTTCAATTAATAATTTGAGGGAAAACTTATTCAACATTATCTGTTTCCAGCTTAAATGTGAAGATTTGCTGTTTTCTTCGACATATAAAAACAAGTCAACTGAATATTTTTTGGTTCTGGATTGCTGGTCAGTGAATTGTTGTGAATAGTATTTTCTCACAATTGACTGATTAATAAAGAAAATAATCAGTAGATGAATGGATAATGAAAATAAGCATTAGTTTCAGCCATAGTCATTATCTTAGGTTATGGTGCCAGTAAACGAAGCAAGGTAGCCCAGACGTCCTTCTCTCCAAACAGGACAGGTGGGACATACAATCCCTCCATGTTCTGGATTTTCTCGGGTGTCTCATTGGACGCAACCAGAATACACACATACATCCTAGAGGCGTCTTGATTACATTCCTGAACTACTTCAACATGGTTTATTTCAATGCAAAGGAGCAGCAGTCTACTCAGAGCTCCTTCAGACTGTTTAAACTCTTCATGCTGTCTCAGGTTGAGGAGCTCCTCAAAGCATCTCTGAGTCCAACAGAGAATAGTCTGTTCTTTTTCCTTAATCATCTAATGGTTCACCACACACCCTTTGAGAGTCAGTCCCAATGGCTTCTCCACACTCCTCCCACACCCAAGATTTTACTTAAGCTTCGAAGCTTCGGTAAGATTTCACTGAGGCTTCAATGAAGGCCTCCTTCAGTTCACAGTTTCCTCCACTGCTGGTGTCCATCCACGAATTCTTGGGGTAGCTACAGGCACTGCAGCCACCCATGAACCCTCTGATCACAACTCAAAGCAGCTGCCTCTCCAATCAAGGCACTGACTGTGGTCTTTTTAAATCCAATGGTCCCTACGATCATAATGCAGGAAACCTTTTCCAGATGTGGGAGTTGGAGATTTTGCTGGCAGAAACCTATACCAGTAATTCCCAGTTGACCCTCACTGCAGGTTTCATTGCACTGGGTCTTCACTACCTGCAAGTTTTTATCTGAACGCTCTACTACTTTCTACAATTAAGTGTCCCATCATGTCCTAGAGGCCCACAGATCAGATTATATGAATGGTCATGTTCAGATATTTCCTGTCCCAAGGATGCAGTTATAAGTTCTAGGTGAGAAAGTTAACTTATTCATAGAAGTATTTTCAGCTCCAGGTCCATCGACAGCTCTAAGCAAACACCCTCATGAACATGGATGCTTGATTTCATGGGGATAACAAAACTGATGGAAGATTTGGGGCATCGCAGACTTTCCACTCGTCCAAAACACAAAGCAGGCACACAGGTCTCGGTTAACCATGGATACACTAACGCATGCAAACACACATTCATGACTATCTGGCATGTACTGAAACAGAAGTTATGCTGGGCACTTTTTACTGTGGCCTTCGGGATCTGTGATCACGACACGGGGAGAGAGAAGGCCGGATGGAGACAAGGAAAGAAGAATGAAAAAGTGAAGAAAGACAGGAGCAAACAAACAAAACAAACTTAGCAAAGCCCTCTGCTGGGCTGGGGCTGGGACTAGAGCGTGTGTGTGTATGTGAGGCGATGTGAACAGAGTGACGGGGATTAGGACAGATCCTGGGCTGTCCAACTCACAGCTGGCTGATGATCCAATCCTGGAGCGCAGCGCAGCGCACCAGCCGCCATGGGACCCCCGGATACGTGCATGCATCTGTGTGTGAGTATGGTTGTGTGTGTGTGTGTGCGTCTGTGTGTACAGGCATGTGGTTGTACGACTGACGTGTGTTTCAGTGTGCACATTTGCAAGCGTGCAGTTGTACAAACAAATATGTGTGTGTGTGTGTTAGTCAGAAAGGAAGGTAGGGCTATCGGAAATCAAACAGAGGCTGTCTGTGCTTCATGTCCCCTGTTTGAAGGCGAGCTGTGATCATTTGGGCCACGAGAGGAGGACAGAATGAAAGAACGGAGCGAGCAAGTTGCACAGACAGAATCAAAGAGCTGCTTTTCGAAGGCTGGTCATACAAAATGCCTCCCGGCCTCACTACTGTGAATCTCACAAAGAACTCTCAAAGAACACACATACAGTAAACACAGTACCACAAACCAGCCCACCACAGCTACAAAGAGTCAAGCATGGCTCTGTAGTGAACAAGAGAGGGCAAACGGAGGCATGACTACGAATGAACTGCATGTAGTTCTGTATAACCCCAGAAGGCCTACAGATGGACAGAAAGAGACAAAAGGTAGAAAGAGAGAGAGAGAGACAGAGGTGAGAGGGAGACCATCGCTTGAGGTTTACTTCTTTAGTTTGGAATGGCATGAGAAAAAAAGCAATAGAGAAATGAGGAAAAAAGGGGAAAAACAAACCAAGCTCTGACCAGATTTCAGCAGGTGTGTGTATGTGACATGTGGATGTGTGTGCCTGTGTTTGCTTGCTTTCTACACTGCTCCAAAAAACTTCCAGTTTTACTTTGCTTTGCTAAATGCCCTCATTCATCTGCGTGTATCTCAAAGATATACCTCCATTTTTAAAACTCTGATGTTATATCCGCACATGTGAATGGATGACATTGGGCACACTATCCTGCTGGACATGGAGAACACAAACAACAAAATTACCTCAGTAGATCTTCCTTGTTTCAGCACTTATAAAGCTAAGCCACGTATGTGAATTATATAAAAAATAATACATTTTTACGTATTTTATGCATTTGAAGGTGTCGCTATGCTTTAACCACCATGCTTTGTTGGATGGTCGAAAGACATCTAAAACCTCTTCCACCCACACACCTTTCCAGCATCTGCATCCAACGCTTTCTGTAACTTTCCTAAACTGATAATCCAATAAGAACAGTGATTTAGCGTGGAGACTTTCCAGGTGTGCAAAAGTCGTGCTGTCGTGTCTCACCCTTCCTTATGAGGGCAGGCTTTAAATGTGCCAGTTTTGCCCTCAGACACAACTTGCACTACAAATGAGTTTGTTTCCAGCAGACCCCTGTCTGAAGATTTTTAGCATAACCAGTTGGACCAGTCTATTTCTTTAGATGATACCAAATGCAAAAAACAATTAATAGTTTGGTACGCTCCACATTCTTTAATAACTTGTTTCATAATCATAAACCCTAATCTCTCTCATCATACTGCTTAACCTTAACTTTACTGTCACCTGACCCAACTCAAGCTTTAAGCAACTATGTGTTTTCTGTAAATTACTTAAAGACAATGCTCTAGCTCTAAACGTAACATGTGATTTTGTGATATTGATTAAGCAGAAGTGATCTTTGTGCACCTGTACATAGACGGCTATAGGAGATAAAGAAATGGTTCAAAATAAAAAGTCTGCTGTCCTGGCGTGCCCTGGCCTACTGGTCAGGACACATGCTAGATAACTGTAGCGTTAGGAGTTCATTTCACTTACCTTGTCTCTCTCTCTACTTGTTTTCTGTCATCTTTCTATTTTTACTATCTAATACAGACCTTAAACAGAATGGCCCCCCATTTTTTTTTAAATTAAAAGTGGTCTCCACACACTGTCAACTCTTACAGTGAGTTTATTCAATAACAATGTTTCTCTCAAGTGATTTTTTTTATTGTGATACTGAATATGGAAAATTTAAAAGATATCCATATTAAACCAATATCAGAAGTGGCTTTCACTGCTAATGACCAAAATTGAATTTAAATGGCTACATGCTCAGCCAAGTCAACAGCTGTCAAACATCTAGTATGCATCTGCGGAGAGATAAAACTATAAACTCTCTCATGCACAGACAGCCGCACACATGGCAGTGAAATGGTTTAGTCCAGTAGCTCCTCTAGCACAGGTCAAAGTCATCATGTTGCCACATTAATATGCATGTCATTCTCCACAGCTGGCTGCAAAATGCACACACACACTCATACACACAAACATAGACACTCCCTGCCTCATCTCTTAAACACAAGACAGCCCGCCATGCGGCCAGTGTGTTAACGCTGGCCAGCTGACAGACAAACACACTTAAACACAGATCAGAGCCGAGAGCAGCAGTGGACACACACACACACACACACAAACACACACTGCCAGGCTGACAGATACAAACACAAATATACAGGCACACACACGCACACAGATTACACAAACTTGCATCCCGCAGCCTCCAGCACCACAGGGCACCACCGCCACATCTGTGCCCATCTCAGACACCTCGGCTGTGGGCAGCAGGGGTGAGAGAGTGCCCTGGGCGGCTGGCATGGGCTGGCATGGCCCTGGCAGTGGATGGTGTGGAAGGGAGCAGCAGCCAGCGGATGACAGGATAGACAGAGGGGAAGGGAAGGAGAAGGGAGGAATGCAGGAGGAAAAGAGAGAAAAAAAAATTAAGAGGAGAGAAAAGAAAATTAATTGCCTCAAGGATAGAAGATTGAAAGGAAGGAGAGCTAAGAACACAAGGACAGCTGGAAGTATGAACGATGAAAGATTAACAGAGGGAGTGATACAAAAGGGCAGGAATAACTGGGATAGAAAGATGCAGAAATAGATATGATGAGAGAAGATAGAAGATAGAGGTAAGAGGGAGGGGAGCCGGTAGCACCCGTTGTGAGAACGGGTGCAGGGCACTGGCAGGTGGCACTAAGGCCAGGCTGTCCAGTGACCATCAGCCACACTGTTCTTTCTCTCTCTTTCTGTGTGTGTGTGTGTGCGTGCATGCGTGTGTGTGTGATTTTGTGTGTGTGTGTACGCGCCAGGGACAGAAGAAAGGCTCAGGCGCCATTTTGGCTCTGCTGGAGCTGTTGCTGGGCTGGGCACTGGCCTGGTGGCACAGAGCGGGCAGTGTGTGTTTGCGTGTGTGTGTGTGTGTGTGTGTGTGTGTGTGTGTGTGTTGCATTATGTAGTGGCATGCTTAACAGGATTAGAGGTGACCTGGTGAGGTCCAGTTGGTACTGGGACCATGGCACAGCGGTGCGCATGTGTGTTTATGTGTGTGTGGGTTGTATAATAGGATTAGCTGTTACCTGGTGCGGTACAGTTGGTGTGCTGGTCTGAACTGGACTGGACTGGGCCGAGCTGGGCAGGAGCTGGGCAGAGGGGAGCGCTGTGTGTGTGTGTGTGTGTGAGTGTGAGTGTGGTGGCATGTATAATAGGATTAGGTACTACCTGGTGAGGTGCAGTTGGCGCTGGGCATTTGCCAGCTGTTCTGCTAGGCTCAGGGCTTCGGCCTGCCATTGGCTCCCGTCCTTTTGGACCGCCTCCAGATGCTGCCGACAGCCAACCAGCTCTGAGCTCAGCCTTTCCACTTCCTGTCCCGCAGAGATGGAAGGAGAGAGGGAAGAGGAGGTGAGGAAATCTTTCACAACAACCCACCTTATGCCCTCAGACAAACGCAACGTTTAAGGCTGCCTACAACCTCATGTAAATATTGAGTATGACAAGAAAAATCATTTTAAGTCAAAATGATTTGCTTCAAAAACAGTCAAATTGCCTTGTTTAAAGTATTAATATCATAAAATATCATAGAAATTCGTATTTTTATGGTATTCCATTTAAGAAAATCTTCTACTCACTATTTCTCTTGCACTATGTATTTTTATACTAGTCTGAGGAGTTGTTGCTTCTTACCTCAATACAGCTTCCATAATAACCGCTTACAAATTATTGACCCAATTAATTGATCATTGGCTGACTTGAAAATTAAGTAACTAATCTAATCAGTCTAATAAATCTAAACTAATCGATGGGTTGAATGCAGACGTACCTGTGCAGCCTTTTCCATCTGCCTCTTGGTCTTGGAGTTGAGCTCTCGGAGCTCTCTCTCTGCCTCCTCTTTCTTCAGTTGGGCCTGGCTGAGCTGATATCTCAGATCCACACACACCTACAGAGACAAAGACTGGTTGAAAACTGCCAACCATTTGATTAACAAATATTACTTAATGTCCATTCCCTCTTAATTTTCTGATTTCCTTTTCATCAATTTCCCCTCATTTAAAAAGTCATTACCTCTTATCAGCATTTTTCTCCAGGCTAAAGCTCACTGATATGAACATATTGCAATACTGACCCATTTTGCTAAAATAAAATCACAATGTACACCTAATAAGTTTACTATTACTATGCTATTCTTGTTTAAATTTGCTACACTATGGGCTACTATTACTGCTACCATTATCTATACTATTATGGTTATAATATCCATTAAAATGATCTACCAAAAATATTTAAATGTAATTATGTATAAAATGTGAAACTGAAAAAAGTCTTCACAGAGCACAATCAGAGCTCAGGTCAACTCCCAAATGGAAACTGGATTGGTATGAATTCAGTGTCTTCAGGACACTTCAGCAGGGTGAAGTATTTGTTAACATGCAACGCTAACTAAGCTTCTTTGCTTATTAAACTGAGCCTCAATTTATTTATGTACTCGCATTGAATATACCCTAACCCAACAACCAGAAAATAAATACTAAAATAGATAAACCTTTGCTGCCATCCAGTGAATTTATAAGAGCATTACAAGTACACAGCACAGACTGCATTGCGTCCTCTCCCTTCATGTTGATTCAAACTATGATGAGTGTAAGCATAAGTAACACATTTAACATACATGTTGACCTAAGGTTTTCTTCCACAGAGCAAACAGCGTACCTTGGTATTGTCTTGTTCCTGACTGGTAAGTTTGCGAAGAGTGTCTTCCAGCTGATTGGTCAGTGAGCTCTTATCTCTGTGAGTTCTGTCCAGCTGTCCTTCCAACTCAGCTACACGCTGGGAAAGGCCGGACACCTGATACAAACCACAATTTTATCAATTTATTGAATACGAGACAAGAAAAAAAACCTCAAAAATGTTCTAAACAACTGGTGATTGTCATTAATATTTATAGTGTAGTACAGGTCAGTATTTCAAAGCAACCAGAACTGAGGATAAAAATAGCATGCAGTGATTAAATAAAACTATATGTCCACAAATGAAATTCTCTATATACACAAAAAGTGAATAATTGAGATTTACTGTATGTGCCAGCTCCTCTTTCTGTTTGCGGGCCTCAGTCTGGCCCTCCTCTCTGGCCTCAGCCAGTCTCTCCTGCAGGGCCTGGGCTTCTTTTTCTAGCTGTTCTCTCTGTCGAGCCAACTCCCTTGAGAGCTGCTCACACTGTACCTCCACCTGAATGCATAAAAACAGCAAACTTTGAATGAATAAATTTCACAAATAAAATATCCTGTCTGAGCTAACACACGGCACAGCTGGAAAGGTGTGGTGGCTGTATATATGTTTCTCTGACCCTCGCTTTGTGAAGATTTGCGTCTTCGGCCATCTCTACCGCCTGTTTGACCTGAAGACAGGCTGACCACTCCCGATGTTGCGCCTCCTGCTGACTGGCCCGCACAGCGCGTAGAGCCACCAGCAACTCATCACGCTCCCTTTAGGATGGACAGGCATAAAAAAAAAACACACACACACATTATTAAGACCAACTATAAACTGTATGAAGTATGAATGTGTCTCAGTTTTTCCCCACTGACTTTGTGAGCCTGTCAATAGCCTGAACATGCAGATTTGTGTGAGTCCCAGCCAAGACTGCTTCATGCTGTGCGCACTGAAGACACAATCCTGCCACGCGGGGAGCTCCATCAGTCCTCAGTGCATCTGCAGCCTGTTTCTCCCTGTGTCTCAGACGAACCTTCACCTCCTCACACTCCTTCTGGCTGACCGACAGATCCTTCCTAATGATGGAAACAGAGATAGAAAAGAGCAGGAAAGGATATGATTATAGCTCCTTTATTGTTTAAGTAAAATGAAAAAGAAAAGAAAAAACTATAGTTTTTGACTAAACTGGCTTCACAGCTAGACCAGTACACTGACCTGAGAGAGATGACCTGAGCCTCCAAGCTTTCAATCTGGGCCTGGTGGATCACTTTCAATTGTTCCTGATGAACACACAATATTTCAGAACTAAATATGTATCTAAATATATAAATATGTATCTTTGAAACTCAATGTTGAATTTTTTTCTAAGGAGTTAAACAGGATGGGATGGGGTTACGATTTTGGTAATAGACCTGTAGGAAATTCTGGTTTGATTGTTGGGTTTCGTTTTTTTTTTCGGGATGAAGGATGAGAACTGAACAGTGACTGGAAGACAGGAGAAAACAGATTCATCTTCCCTACCAGCTCATTTTTCCATGCGGTGTGTTCTGCCCTCTGCAGCACAGTGTGTCCTGTATTGGAGACAATGCGGCTGTTGGCTGCCATGCCCTCATTCACCTGAGTAATGCAGCAGGACAAGATGAACAGTTTTGAGAGTACTTTTCCCAAGATGATGGTAATCACTTTGCAATTGATGCTGGATAATAACCAGTTGGACAGTTGGAATTTCCTGAAGTTGCTGATATCTACAACTATATTGTTTGACAAGAACAGAGAAAAGCCAAGTGTCTGTAACTTTAAAAAATCACAAGTATTCTAACCTTGATATATTACGATGTATACCCCCTCATATAGATGGTGGTAAAAATGCAAAAATATTTCACATCATATATCACAAGCACAGAAATCATACATGTGATTTTGACACCTATTACCATGGAATTTTGCAAGGTGTAATCTTTCAGAGATTCATCCACTCTGGATTTGAGTTCTGAATGCAGCCTCTCATTCTCCACCACCACCACTCTGACACGCTGCTTCATCCCCTGCACCTCTTCCTGAAGTCATGCACACAGACAAATGAATCACAACTCATTTAAATAAACATACCAGTAAAAAAAAAAAAAGTCTGTATATATAAAAACAAACAAACTCACACAGAGATAATGGTACAAACCTTGCAGAATTTGACCTCAGCTTCCAGGTGTTGGATGTACTCTGACTGGTTGTGAATCATGGGGACCAAATCCTGAAAGGCAGGTAAACTGGACTTTCCCTCCTGCTGTAATCTCTAACAGAGAAAATAAGTGTGTCAAATGGAAATACTAAATTCATCACATTGAGCTATGGAAAATGTGCCTGACAAATATTTCTCCTGGGCCACATAAAGCTACACACTCTACCTTGGGTGAAGTGTGTTTCCTTGAAGGAGAGAGAGGAGCGGGCATTTCTCTGCCTTGCTTCAGTAAAAGGCTCTTCAGCTGATTGACTGCAATGCCAAAAGACACCGAAATAGACGCACACACACACAAACACACACACACACACACACACAATGAAAAACATTTCATTACTATAGCTTTGTGAATTGTCAGACAACAATATTTTGAGCAGGATTGAGTCTCTGTCAGACAGTAGTGCCACAACTAACCAAAGAGTTTAAATGTATCAACTACAGTGCCCTAACATCATAATAAGTAGTGTCCATAGAAATACTTTTTACTAACAATCCCACAATGTAATGTGTGAGTGTGTACAGTCTTGTGACTCTAGACCTGTCAGTGGTTATGCAAAATGATGATGATTAGAAAGTGTCCAAAATCTCACTTTACTGTTCACTACAGAGTAAACCGTTACAGGGAGTAGTGAATGAGTGAATGAGTGAATGAGTGACTGAGTGAATGCAGACACAGCACCTGCTTCGCTCTGTGTCTTTTGGCTCCATGCAGCCTTGTCCTCTTCAGCCATGGCAGTGAAAAGGCTGCCATCACTGCCTCTGACATCCTCCACCTCTTCACCACCAGGATTCAGCTGCTCCAGAGCACTACTCAGCTGCTGGATGCTCTGATTGGCCCGCTCTGAAACCATTATATATACACACACACACACACACATACACACACACACACACCAGTCACACACAATATATTATTTATGTGTCCCATGACAGTTAAACTTATAAATTAAAGAGAGGGAAACAGAAGTGGTGCACGGACCCAACAATTTTCACACAGTAATGAATCTTATAGTTCAGTCTGGTACTGCTGAATGGACCAAAAATCTAAACCTCATTTAGGTGCAAGAACTCACAAAACTCACAAAACTCACACTATAGGTGAACATACAGTTCCTCACTTCCTTTCTAGAGGGAAATTCCAGGTTTACCACAGTGGCCACACAAATGGGTCGTTCTCATGGCAACTATTTTTACATTTTAGAGAAGGAAAAGCATATGTGTAATTAATAACATTAGGGCTGCCTGCAACTAAGCATTATCTTCATTATCAACTGATCTCTTCTGTTGTAAAAAATGGAGCAATGTCTTCATTTTTCTGGTTTTGTCCGACCATAAGCTAAATATTTTGGAATTACTCACACATATCACAAAGAGAAGCAGCAAATACTAACCTTCACAAAGCAAGAACCAGAGAATATGTCACATCAATTTCAACATAGGACTGGGTGATATGGAAAAAAATCTAATATCACAGTATTTCTGACCAAATACAAAATATTGTGACAATATTGTAGGGATAACTACTGGTGTTTTCACAAAATATTAAAACAATGAGGTTTTTGATAAATAATCATCAGTAATTTGGATTTAATAACTAGAGCCTGACCGATACTGGATTTTTGGGGCCGATGCCAATACCGTTATTAGGGAGTAAAAAGCTACTGATATCGATATATCAGCCGATAATCTTAAACAGAATATCTATGTAAACATTTTTTTCTTCAAATGTATTTACCAAACACTTGTGACAAAGATATGTAATGGAGGTATGATATTTTACATTTAAAAAATAAACATAGTTTTTTCCTAAAATCAAATCAGTGCACTGAAACAGTAAATGTCTCTGGGAATTTAATATGTATATATTAAACTTGAATTAGAAAAAATGATTAAATATACATAAAATGTGGACTATATATATTTAATAAAAAATATCAGCACATATTGGACAGCAGTCAGGGCTCAAATAATGACTAAGTGGATAAAGGCAAATAATAGAGGGCTAGACCAGTTTCACTTCTGCCATATCACGATATTACGATATCCAAAATTTAAGACAATATCGTTTCCTAGTCTCATATCACGATATTGATATAATACTGATATATTGCTGAGCCCTACACAAATTTTGGGAGTCCTGGACACTCTTTTGAGATTTGGGAAGTCTTTGGAAGTAACCAGGGGCGATTCTAGGAGTGGACCTTTAGAGGGGTTCAGTTCCTAATGAGAATATGACATACAATAACCTGCAAGTGTTCAAACCCCCTGCTAAACTACATATTTCAGTGGATAACGTAAATTACAACAAGACATATGAATACATAGTAAAGTGGTATGTAGCTATAATAATAAGATCATAATAACTTCAGTGATTTATTTAATGTGGCATCAAGTGTCTCCAAAGAGCAACAGGTGGCAGTGATGTGGTTTTAAAGGTCCTGTCAGTAACACTTATCTAACCACACAGCTGTAACTCATTCATTTTATCAACAGCACCTTTAGGAAACCCAGTTGTAACACAATAACATACTAAACTGTGTCAATGAAGCTCCTCTCACTTTAACTAGCTGCTCATTTATGTGAAGTAAGTAAAACGATAACTTACGCCTGAGCTCCTTTTGATAAGCACCCAGCTGCTCCGCCTCCTCCTCGTCTGAATCTACTGGTTTCATTTGTTTATAATCGATTATATATTACTTTATAGTAAGAAATGAACATGCTAGGCTATGCATAACAACTACCACAACAACCATCACAGCTCATACGTAGTAACGGTCATCGATTTGCGCCGACGGTGTGTTTGTTTTATTACACCTGCGCGCCCGGAAGACGTTGCTCGCCCTGTTGATAGTGTTTTTTGAGTAGCCGCCCGGCGCGGAGCTAAGCGCGTACTGTGAGCATTAAAACGAGGCAACGGCTACCAACGGCTCCCATTTCCGTAAACTCGAGCAGATGCTGGGAGTTGTAGTCATTATTTGTAGTCACAATCATCCTGTGGTGAGTATAGTGTATTAAAACTTAAAATTTAAACAGTATTACAAGTGATAAGTGAGGTATTATTATTATACTAGGCTGTATATATGTGGATTATAATAGATAGATAGATAGATAGATAGATAGATAGATAGATAGATAGATAGATAGATAGATAGATAGATAGATAGATAGATAGATAGATAGATAGATAGATAAATAGTGCAGAATATTTAAGTACTGATATTAAAAAATAATAAAACAGGGGTAATAAAAAAACGATGTATACATACTAAATAAATAAATAAATAAAAGTATAATTGCACAACAGTACTCTGTAAACTTGTATAGTCCATGGAACTTTGAATGCTTCAAAACCTCTACCCAGAGGCCAGCAGGGAGAATAGTCCATGGTGGGGGTGGGTGGGGTCTCTTATGATGTTGTGAGTTCTTGCCAGACAGTGTTTTTGTGCAATGTCCTGGATGGGAGGAAGTGAAGTCTAAATGATCTTCTCCACTGTCCTCACCACTCTCTGCAGGGACTTCCAGTCCAAATAAATATATGGATGTGTGAATAGTAAAGTGCAGTAGTAGATATTGTACTTAGTCCCAGGGTGTGTTGGGAGGGGATTAAAGGGGGGTACAGTTTGTCATCAGCTCTTGGAAACAGCTGTTTTACAGCCATTTCTTTTTAATGTTGTAATTACAAATCCTACTAGAAAATACAGGCTACTAAAAAATGTTGCTTTCATAATTAGACACTTTTAATGGACAACTTGCTCCTCAGCATTAGAAAAAACATTTAAAAAGGTTTGACATAAACACTGACACTCCTGTATTATAAATATTGGTATCAATAAAAACAGAGTCCTATCTGACACATTAAACATAACAACATGCCTCATGGTATCTCATTTTGGAGTTTCTGTCCCTAGTGGTCAAAAGCTCTTACTGCAGCTTTGAGAAAAGCATTCAGTACATGAATAATTAATTTTTAGTTTTCTGGACAACTGAGTCATTTTTAAACATCTCTGTTAATTAGATTTGACATGATAAAATGTTAATGATCTCCACTGGAAAGAATGCTGCTGCATCATATCATATGATGCAGATAAGAGTGTGAGCATCTGGAGAGACGTGGTAAAACAGAGAAACAGCTTGTGAACAATTCTACAAACAGTGAAAGCTGAAAGTGCCTCAGCGACTGTATAGCTACTGGTGTCCTGGTTCACTATGTTCACTTTCACTTTTCATATCGTCACTTTCGAGCTATTTACGAAATGTTCATTTCCTGGAGACTTACCCTAACCTTAACCACAAAAATCAGCCTTTTCCTCATGGCAGACATGGCTTTTGTCCCCAGCTGACAGAAAACCATCCCCAATTAAATGGTCCTAAACCTGAAATGTGTTCCCGTAATTAGCCTATGACAGAACACACACACACAGTGAGAGAGAGAGAGAGAGAGAGAGAGAGAGAGAGAGAGAGAGAGAGAGAGAGAGAGAGAGAGAGAGAGCATATAGCTGATAACAGGCCAAAAAAAGTGCTGCTTGTTGATTGTTGTAATACTCAGAAATACTTTTAAATTGAAAATAGGCCATCTGGTTGTGAAATTTTGGACATTTCACATGAGGAAATGTTTGAAGCTGACACAAATCACATTTTATGCTGTCTTGGGAAAAAGGAAATTAACTGAACAAAAGTGAAGTACTTGAAAATACACAGTGTACATTATAAAGTTTGAGCAATTATTTAAAGGGAAAGCACTGAGAGTGATATTCTTGTGTGATATTTTTCATCCTTTATTACGTTAATGTACCTAAATTACACAAGATGGGGGACTTTCAAATGACATAGTTATAAAAGCAATTTTTAATTTGTGTGTGTGTGTGTGTGTGTGTGTGTGTGAGAGAGAGAGAGAGAGAGAGAGAGAGAGAGAGAGAGAGAGAGAGAGAGAGAGAAAGAGAGAGAGAGAGAGAGAGAGAGAGACAGAGAGACAGAGACAGAGATCCTGTTCAGTTTTATTTGTTGCGACTCATAAAAGGGTCAGACAGATGTAACCATGGGTACACCCTGTTCCTATTGCACAACTTCCTGTTGAATGAGTCTGGGCTGTACTTTTAATTTTTGCAACATATACGTTTTCAACAGAAGATGCAAGCGTTAGCTGCTTCATTTGTAGGCATTGTGTTGCAATCTAAGTTTAACATTTTCATTGACAGTTTATTGTGACATCTTAAACACAGTGTTGTCTAATATATTAAAATCAGAGGTTTAATTTGTGTGTAAATGTGATTGTAGTATGGTGTTTTAACCCTCATTTGATTAACTGATCAACTGGAATACAATATCAACAAAGGCAAGTCTTTATCTCATGTTGATGTGTTGTGATTTAGATTTATGACTTTCTTATTGTGGTTTATATTGCATGCACATAGTTCATAATAATAAGGTGGTGTTATATCAAATTGCCACAAACTCACTACTGCACAGCAAGTTTTGGGGCAAGTAGGATTTCTTCAGCAAAGCACTGGTGGGTCAGTAGGAGCCCAACAGCACATTTGTCATACAGGTTAATCAGGCCATGCTCTGGTGCTATACATCCATTTTTTTATGGATTTTTATCGGGTAGTAGAGGTTTATTTGTGTACATTAATTTTGGTTTGAATACTTTTACACATATGAAGGATTTGAATATCAAGCCTGTAAGTGCTCCACCCAAATGTTTAGTGACTTTCAAATGTTACTGTATATCTTGCGTAATAGGGTCCAACTTATCATTTATCAATTTAAGCAGAGATCTATCAGATGGGAAGAGTCTGAAGAGGTAAAAACTCCAGCAACAGGATCAACATGAAGAACAAATGTATTAAAGATTTAGAAGAACAATAAAGTTCTTTATGCTCCAAATATTTCTGGGATTTTGCCCTATTCAGTCCAAATGACTTATTCCAAGCAAACTGACTTTAATAAATAAATAATTGTTTTTCCCCCAGATCTTATCCATCGTGGAACACTGTTAGTTTCATTGAACATTGTTTTATGTCATCTTGCATGCATTTGCTACATGTGATATTTATTGATATAAAGTTTTTGTGCAAGTTTATATTTCCTATGGATTTTTTTTTGTGTTGCTTTAGGTTTTTTCCCATGGCTGTATTTTTTGTTTTGTGCATTTATCTTATTAACTGTTTGTGTTTGTGCATACAGCAAACATCTTAAAAATATTCTTACTAATGTTTTGATATTCTTTCTAGCCATATTCAGCAATGCATCTTTTAATGGACAAACATTTCTGTACCTGTAATTTGAACAGACTATATTTATTGTAACTGCACTAGTACTGCTCCTACTTCAACCACAGATATTTTCAGTTTGTGGTGCACCTCTATTACATTTCAGTTCCTATCTTGTAAAAAACATGTTTACTTCATTGAATAATTTTCATAGACTCTGCATGTGAAGGTTTACCGCGCAAGTATTCAGTCGACAAGTGAAACAGTGCTCATCTGCAAGGGAACAGTTACACAAGGGAGTGTTTGCATGCTGGGGTATTTCCAGGAAACCACATCAGCCTACCAATCTGACTGTGGTAGAGGCTGTAGTTTGATGAGAGAGCCCACGCAACCCTGCAACCCCACACTTGTTAAATGTCACCTCTGCTCTACCATATATAATTATTACCAATTCCCCACCTGTCACTGCCATATCTCGCCTCGCTCCAAACTCCCCCCTCCCACTGTATCATCCACTCCTCCTGAGTGAACTGTTTTTACGAGGGTGGGGGTTCCCTTTTTTTAAATTTTTTTAAAAGCATGACGCCCTGACATGAGGCTGGAAAAAACTGAGTACTGATTACAAAAAAGTACCTAAGAAGAAACCTCACCATTTGAACTTTTTTTTGTATGGAAATGTGTAAAAATGAGAAAAGAAATAAGAGTAACGAGGTGGAAAGAAGAGAAAATGAGTTAACCCAGTTAGGCACTGGAAAATGGTACACTCTGCCACAAGCATCAGTGATCAGTTATCTGATGGCTTTTGCAGCACCCACTGTGCTTCCTACACTAGAAATGGATTCACCGTCAATAGTGAGCATCTGCTTTTCAGCAGAAACAGTGTTGGGCAATAAACTGCACAGTAGACAGGGGCAATGCTGTAATAAGAGTGCAATGTTGAAATCTCAAGGAGCACACACAAGCTTGCTGTATGTGCAAGTGCTTGTAGGGTAGTGCACGTTTGTGTCGCATATGCACATTCTGTGATAGTGCAAGCACACACACACACACACACACACCTTTTTTTCTCTCCCTCCCAACCAGCCACACACAAAATAACTACAGAGACAGAGAAGAAAACACAGACATATTTCAGATTTCTTAATAAAAATAATTCATTTCAGGACAACATATAAATAATTATTGAATCACACAATACAGATATCTTGATATGAATAAATACTTAACAAATAAAACCAGGCTTTTTTTCATACAATACCCTATTGTCAAAAGGTCACACAAAGAAACTTCCACACCATTTGCATGTTTTGTTACACCTTCTGCTCTTAAGCGGATGCTCTTCCTACTGTTGGAATGTCCCTAAGCGAGTCGGAGTACCATTCCTAAATGCCTCAGCAGCTTAGACAAGTCATGTGCAACTTATGTGATCTCCTTCCAGTCAGACCTACCAAAATCTTGTTAAAGAGATCTTGATGAGCCTACCACTAATTGGCCTTTAATTGATTAAGGTTTTTCTAGAGGTGATTAAAGCACACAGAGATCTACGTACAGGCCGTCAACACGTGGGCTGGCCCGACAGCTTTAGATACAGTTGAATGAAAAGGCAGACCAAAAGCCTGTTTGTCTATGCTTGTCTAACTAGAGCCACAGATGGACATCGGACCACAGCAGCAAAGATCTTCAGCAGAACTATGAGGGAAATAACTGTTCCGATTTATATAACATTTGAGTTAGTTTGATGAATGTTTTACTCTTGAGAAGAGCTCTGTAGATAAACATTTCTACGAATCAGAATAAAATAAGCACTCAGTGGAAAGATGGTGCCTATTTAGGGGATTTTCAACATGAGAGATCTTGACAAGCTCTAGCCTGCGGAATTGGAGATGTCTATCTGTGGCACTCTAGTTAGTTTAGAATGGTTCAGGCTGGCCATTTTAAGGAGGTAACAACAACTGTTTGGTGATTGATGGCACATGTATTTTTTTTGGCAGAAACAAAACCAAATATATTAAAATACATTAAAAAATCCCAAAACAAATTAAAATAAGAAAACAGGAATGTCAGTTTTGCGTATTCCAGACGCACACATGTGCGTTGTGTGTGTGTGTGTTGGAGATGAGGCATCGGGTTGGAAGGTCCTACAATATGGACCAAGATCCATATTCACAAAAGCATTTTATAGGTGGGAGCACTGATCCAGGATCACTGATCAGGCTCCTCTGGTCCATAAAATTTCAATCACTACTTAAAGGCAAAACTTATCGAGGATCAGCCCCAATACTGTGCTGTTGTAGCAACAGCACAAAACACATTCAGATAAACAAGATTGGCCAAAGCAGGCAATGGGATTGCTCTCTGAAGTTTGGAAATTGTCGCCTTGGCACATCCAGTGGGGTGGAGCAGAGAGGAATGCATTTCTTTATAGGTTTGTTTACCTACACATGACCTCAAGCTGGGGAGGGGCGCATACAATCTCTCAGAGCTGTGTTTGTGTGTGCATGTGTGTGTATGTGGTGGTAAGTTGGATAATGTTCCAGTTAGACTTCACCTGTCATTATGTTCTCAGTTCTCTCTATTGTTGGCAATCCCCTTTTGACAGGACTGGAGCTACATTTGTGTATGCATGTGTAGGTATGTGTGCGCATGTATCTGCGTATGAGTTTCTAGGTGCTTAAGTCAGTAAACAGGAAAACAACGTCCAAGGCAACAGATCTGTTTTGGAGGAGAAGGGGGGAAATAAGAGGAAGGAAGGGAGGAATAGAAAAAGAATGAGTCCTGTCTCTACTGTGTTCTCTGCCTTCTGTCTGCTGACACCGCCAGCATGTTGGCTACAAAGCAGAGGCTTATATTTCTGTACATGTAGCACCAAAACTAGCAGGGGCCTGCCCTGTCTGTCTTGCACTGTTTAACCACACGGTATCGTCTTACTTTCTATATCAAGAATTTACAACGTTAACTTCGTAATAGAGTAAGAATATTAAAGTTAATTTGCCTTAAAATATAACACTGCAATTGACTGACTAATGGAAGAAAATTAATTCTTGATAATTTTACAGTATTGATTGCAAAAGCCTTTTTTGGCAAATCTTCTCTGGTTTATTTTTAGAGGATATAAGAGTGATTTTGGAGAACTAAGCTAAACAGTTGTGGACACCATTTCTCTATTTCAAGCACTTCATTTTCTTTGCTTTGGCCCATTCTCGGTTCACTTCTGCTAAACTACTTCCACAGATGTTGCTGGACATCCCCAACTACTGCATCCCTCTCTCTACAGAGCAAATGCTAGACAGACAGGCAGACAGATACACAGATGGGTTAAGACAGACAGACAGTCAAACAGACAGACCGACAATCAGACAGACGGGGGTATAAATCCTTGGCTGTGGTCTAGAAAGCAATGTCAGATGCTTTTCGTTATGTCAACATACAATCATTTTGTCCGGCACGATTCACTGCGTACCTCTAAATACATATTGTACACAAGAGTTAAGTCAGTTGCTCTGACATGTAGCCAAACCTCTCACCGTGTAAGTGTACACAGCACATCAGATGATAATAATTGCACAAAGAGGTATTCTGGAGGCCATGTCTACTGTGAACACACACACACACACACGCACACACACGCACAAACACACACACACGCACACACACACACGCACACACACAGACACACAGACACACTCCCCCCCACGTATACACGCTCTCTCTTCACATTCTACATGGGGGGTTTGATTTTCAGGCCATAAGGTTACTAGTTAGTCACTAGCTAGTTAGTTAGTTGGTTAGTTAGTATCAGAGGTGCATTGACTGGCATGGGGTGCCCATAGCAGGGCAGCGGCTCTAGCGTGCTAGCGATGTGTCTTCATCATCGATGCATGGGTGCGTATGTGGTCAGCCGCGGTAAATCTGTTTGAAATGGTCACACTCGTTGCAGTAGCCCTGTTTCTCTTGGTTCGCGTAGTGGTCGCAGCCCTGCGTCCGGCACCGCTGCTTAGACTTCTCCTTGGGCGCCTGCGCCCGCCTGCCCGCTTCTCTGCCTTGGCCACGTGTGTGGCATTCTGGGCAGAGGTCTGTGCAACCCGGGGACACATTACTGCAGCCACTTCGCCGGCACTGAATCTGGGTCTGGGTCTGGGATTGCTGTGAAGATCTGGGTTTAGCTGCTCGGTCACGCTTTTTGTACAGACAAAAAGAAGGGGAGCAAAGAGAAAGAGGAGAACGGTCAGTTGGTAACTCAAACTGTGAACCAGTAGCATACTGCCAGAGTTGAGAAGACAGGCTGCGAGGAACACAGAAAAAAAGACAAAAAAAAAGGACACAAAAAAAATCTATGACAAAGTACAGCAAGGGAAAGGGAATTAAAGGTGCAGTGTGTAGAATTCAGTGGCATGTAATGGAACGAACTAGGAAGAAATTTAATATAATATTCATAGGTATGTTTTAATTAGCATATAATCACCTGAAATAAGAACTGTTATGTTTTCATTATCTTAGAATGAACCCTTTACACCTGCATAGGGAGCAGGTCCTCTTCCACAGAGCCCACCATGTTGTATCATCATGTTTCTTCAGTAGTCCTTTAACATTTTTTGTCAGTTTCGTGGCTACCGTGGGTTCTCCTACATGCTTGGAAGGGGAGGGGTATTCAGTTTGTTGCAATCTGCAATCTCATTGCTTGATGCCACTAAATCCTACACGCCCCATCTATAAGAAGGTATGACAGACACCTACCATGACCAAAGGAGGGGAGTGTGGTGTGCGATGTGCCACTTGGTTAAGCCGTGTGCTTTGCTCTTTGACGTAGCACTTGTCGCAGTAGCCCTCCAGCATTGCCTTGCCAACCGCACCACACCCAGGCCCACGACACCGTGAGGCGTTTTGGAAGCCTGCCTCCAAACCATGCCGGTTCTGGACCGGGGCAGGGGGAGGGGTCAGGTCTGGAACACACACCAGATTGGCCAACATGAGCAAAGTCCAAAATGTTTGAAATGTGAGTAAAAACAGTTCTTAAACAGTGTTATAATACAACAGAAGCAGACAGATAATGTCTAATTAAAAAGTAAAAGATAAGAAAGATAGAAATCCAATTACATGTTACACAACAACATTCCTACAAACATTTACTTGAACTAACTTAAAACACTTGATAAGACCTTTTTATGTCTGAAAAACCTGTAACATGAAAGTCAGAAGTTGAAGTACAAATTAGTTGCAGGACTTACGGTGGTTGGTCTGATAGTCTACGTAGCAAATAGTGCAGAAACCCAACTTCTCTGGCGTCCCAAAGAACTGGCAGCCAGATCTTTTACAAGGCCGGGCCAGAGGGGCCTGCCAGGCTGAGGTGTGCCCTTGGGTTAGGGTGAGGCACGGCCGTTCCGGGTCCCTTGTCTGGCTCCAAGCTGAAGACGTGGTCTCAGTCCTGGGGTTGTTTTGCTGTGGCTCTCCCCTCTCTGGAGCTTGCTGTCTCTGCATGCAGGGTGGACACAGGCCATTGAATATCCTGAACGCCTCCTGTCTGCACATGCTACAGCGCTCTGTCTCTGTCTCACAGCCCCCCCACTGGGTCCAGCCGGAGCCCTGGCCCGGATGAGGGGCTATAGGCCCCCCATTGGGGCCTGGGAGTCCCGTAGCAGCCGTTCCAGCACCAGGGGGTCCATGATTCTGCCTGGAGTTGAAACAGCGCTCACAAAGTCCATCATGTTCCACACTAAGGGTAAAGAGGCAGCCGGGTGTCTTGCACTTCATAGCATGAGTTTCACTGTACAGGCTGAGGCTGGGAGCAGTGGGTGGGGCGGGGCGGGGACTGGATAACACCACCCCTCTTCCAGATGAGGAGGATGGGGGGCTACTGCTTCGGGCTCCCCTGGAGCTAACCTCAGTCTCTGATCCCCCTATCACTCCTACCCCACCTTGTACACCTCCTCCTTTGGTCTGCACCACCCCTTCTATCCTCGTTCCTCCACCAGTAGTGGCCTGTCGCTTCTCAAAGCACTCATGGCAATGAGGCTGTGTGTCCACAGAGACGTAGAAGGTGCATCGTGGTGTGGCACAGCGGATTTCAATGAGGGATAGCTGGGAGACGGAGAAGGGTGGCGGGCGCTGCGGCTGGGCTGCCCACGCCTGCTCCTTGTCCTCCTGCCAGCGCTGGTACTCATGGTTGACCAGTTGTAGGTAGTCCTCCATCAGGTTCATGTCTTCAGGGAGGTTGCCCTCATCCAACCTTGGGATAGAGACATAATGTGGTTCTTAACTCAATAGCGCTTTTTGTGATTGTAAACCTATAGCTAAATTTAAAGTTAAAAGCATACTATGTACAATTTTCCTAAAAACAATGTACAGACTCATACAAAAATAATTCCTCTCAAACATCATTTGAAGTTTGTGACAATGTATAATAGTGCACAGGGGGTGAAGCTGCTAAATGCTTTCAATAGCAGCGCAGCACAACAAGTTTGTCTACTTCATATTTAGGAGATAGAGCTTATCGTGTGTAACTACCGTGCAGCATTGATGATCCGTGTCGCATCGTAGCCCAAGCCTATGACAGGGATCTCTATAAGCAGCAAATAGTCTTTTAGAAGCCTCTCTTTCTGTGGCTGTTCTTTCTCCATCAGGAAGTGAACCTTCAGCTCCTCAAAGCCCCCGCGACCTGGGTTAATCAGCGGTACTGCTCGGATCTCTGGCAAATTCAGACAAAGACGTTACACTGTTACAAAAACTTGAACAACTTCATATCAAGCCTCTCTCTAACTCTCTGAGCACATAACACCTGTCTGTTAATGTTTCCTACCTGGACCACTGTCTTTGATGGTAATGAGAGGTGCAAAGTGCTGGGAGTCGTAGCCGAGCACTATTGGGTATTTGTAGCACTCAGTAGGTGGCCAGTGTAACGGCAAATAAATCCCACCAACATTCAGAGGAGAGATGGAGGAGCCAGATTTCATACTCCTGACCACCTGGTCTGTTGAAAGAGCAATTTAAGGCAGAGTTAGTACTGAAAAATAATCGCTAAAAGTTGAAAGTTAAATATGATTTAAGTGGACATTGTCTAAAAAACAACAACAAAAAAAACCTTCTTAACGTCTGATCACCCCTTCAAAATTGATATTTTGATTTTATGAAGTGTATTGGAACAATATCTTGGAAAAAAATAGTTTATAAAGCAACGTATCCATTATACATCTGCTCACTAAAATAGAGGGAAGGTGATACAGTGAAATAAAAAACTACAAAGACTTCAAAACAGCAAAGTGTTGAGTAATGTGGCTGAGGACATCACCTCCTCTATCGCTGACATGTTGATACAAGACCAGTGAGCCTTTGATGGCTCAAAAGGAGCAATAAATGTACTTGAAGATGATCAAATGTGACTACCTGCAATGACGATGATGGGTCTGCGGAGAATGTTGGAGAGGACAAAGATGTGGATGTCCTCCAGAGAGTCAAACTGGAGGCCATTGCTACTGGAGACCGGAGACGCCATCTTCACAATCTTTTCCCACTCCTCCTCCCAGTTCTGGGACAGCACACACACATACACATGAAATGAGTAGGGACATAAACTTGTGCAAAGGATTGTATTTTGTATTTGAATAAAAGTATACTATAAAATATAGAGTAGATATGAGAAAGAGGACAAAAGACTAATGCTTATACTCTGGCTTAAACTGAGAAAGACCTGTTTATTTGCAGGGTGCAAATGAGGATGCAAAAAGACAGACAAGGATTGAAATGCTACTCTCCAGCTAGCACAAAGGATGTTTTTTTTAGCTCAGGCTACTGGAAAACACTTCCTTCTGGCCAAAATGTGAATACAAAAGTATGAAGAAGGCTTTTAGTGTAGATCTAGTCTTATCTTCATACCATGGTGGTGTATCGGAGTCCGGTCTGAGTGAACTCCTGAGACTGGAGCAGCTCTGCCTGGAAACGGGCCCGAAAGACACCAGTGTCTGTCTCTTTCAATACACCATGGAGGGCTTTCCGAAGCACCAGGTCTGTGTCCTGAACGCCCAGCATGTACTGAGAGGCTGCATGGAGCAAACAATTCCCATCTCCTGTAAAAACACATAGATGAGACAGGGAAACACATACAATGTTAGTTTGTAACAGGAGTCTGGGGATTTCCAGGCTGTCAGGCCGGTTGTCGCACTATCTGGTGTCTAGACTATTACATGACCCTCACATGTCTGCAAGTATGCACAGTTTACAGACAAAGATCAGCTTCTGCTCAGCTGGTCTAAGAATAACATCCCTTGATTTACCTGAAATACATATTTGACAAAACATTCATTTGTTTTGCTTTTCTTTTCTACTGTAATAACCACGAAATTTCTAGCAAATTCTTATCTCATTTCATGTCCATGAAAACTGCATACTATACACTCTACTAACTGTGTAAAGAGATAAAGACGCATTTGTGTGTATGTGTGAGGACATGACCAACTAAAAACCCTGGAATTTTATTTAGTCTCCTATGGCGGCACTGGGTCTTTTTCTCATTGTGAAACAGGAGGGCCTGCGCCATGTTTGCGAATGTGTGTAGCTCTGAAAAACCCTGTTGCCACACTAAACACAGGAATTTCCCTGCGCTAACTTCTGCCTTGTGTTTGTGTGTGTGTTCCCTTCCTATGATCCCAACTCATCAATGCTACTCAGCTGGTCCTGGACTTTCCATAGGGGCGTGGTTTGGACAGGAAGGAATGTTATCTTTTTTAACAACTGCTATCAACACCAACTGAAAGCTGTGATTAATGGTTGTTATCATATTTTGTCCTCTGTTCACTAATGCTTACCTGGAAAGAGTTCACATAACGAAATTAGCGTACACACCTTCATCAGTAATACTGCTCCTCTCAGAGAGCTGTTCACATTATAAGAGTGAACCTATGTGCATTAGAGAGGTTAGCCACAGTCTGTTTCAACTGATCAGATTTAAAAGAAAATAACATTATCTGTAGAGTGAGAAGACTGTTGTTGTTTTCTGTCTACCAAAGGAACATCCCACTGTACTTTGACATAAAAAAAACACAAAAAAACATCCGCTTCTATTTCAGACTAGCTAGCTGGTGTTGCATTTCGGCTCTCTTGCATCACTCTCAACAAAAACATAAAATGCACAGCTCTCTAGTGAGAAAAGTCATCCTCACAGAGATCCACACACAATCACACATAAAGGCATACAAGAAAAGGCACAAACACGCATGTATAATCAGTTCCTCTTGTGCACAAAAACACGCGGACTTTTGACCCTGGATTGAGCTGCCTGACAACTAAAGATGAAAGAAGGTCTGTGGGTCCCATCATCCTAAATATAGATACTTCCTCTGTGGCAAGCTGGGACACTTCCTGAAAACACACCAGCGTACAATGAGGCTTAATCCTCATCTGGTTGCCATCCAGGTGACACTTGCCACAAGTTTGCAATACTGTGCTTTCCAATGATGCTCTAAGTCTGAGTCACAAATCATCCAATATCCCTCTCTTTGTCAGCATGCTGTCTACTGAGGCTAGTCTGACAAAACAAGCCCTGCAAAAGACCATTTTAGTTTATGCTTTGATAAGAACTGGAGATATGGAGAATATTACACAGTAGTATGTCCAATATAATCAGGATACCACATTCATAAGAAAAACCTTGATATATGTAAACAGAACGCAGTGTTTGCGTGTGTGTGTGTGTGTGTGTGTGTGTGTGTGTGTGTGTGTGTGTGTGTGTGTGTGTGTGTGTGTGTGTGTGTGTGTGTGTGTGTGTCCTCTCTGCTACTATGTGGCGTCAGTGTATTGTAGCTGAACAAATCCTGCCTGTTGGGGACACATGACAGACATGGGATGCTGTTTGGGAAAAACCCTCGGATGCGTCCGAGACATTCAAGACAGAAGACGCACTGAATTTCAATAACACATTTCTTCAACTGGGCGAAAAGTTGCACGAACCAGGAAAACGGATATTGGCCTGTTAATTTTAAGTGCCTGGGAGTGAACGTCTTATGTTCTGCTTTTATGGATGTCAGTTGTATTTCTCAGTCTAGTTTGGGAATGACGTTGGGTTTTAGGAAATTAGTTAAGAGGTTCTAATCTTTAGTAAATTCACACACAGTATATGATGACCTCAAAAAAGATTTTATAACAGTGTTCTGACTCAGAGAAGCTTGATTAACACAACCCGCTTTGACTGGACTTTCACTGGCGGACTTCTGCCTCCTCACGTTCTCTGTATGTGTGTGTGTCTGCTGAGCTCCAGTGACTCAGCAGCAGTCAGTCAGTCCTCTGTCTGTGTGTGTGTGTGTGTGTGTGTGTGTGTGTGTGTTGTCCGTCCTCTGCTCAAAGTCACGTCTGGGTCCTTCAGAATTAGACTCTCTGGCTCAAAAATCTGGCTCATCTTTATGACATCATCTTCATAAACCAGGAAATTCCATTCAGATTACTGGCAGCAAGAGCCAGAAAACTTTTTTCATGACTCCAGGGGTCTTTCTGAAGAGGAACTGTGCGTATACATATGAGAGAGTTACAGTATCTAATTTAGTCATTACTAACTAACTTTGTAATCATTAGGGACCCTCTGTGATTTCATATCTACAAAAAAAATTAAAGCATGGGGGTAAAACACGCATCATCCAGTAAATTCCTCATCCCTCCAGTAACTGTTCATAGTAAATTCTGAGATAAGATCATTTTAGGATTTTGTCACCGCTCAGAGTTGATTTCTTTCCCCTGGAAACCAACATGTCTGAGAGAAACCCAGCGCGATTTCCGCTTCCTCTTCATGTTGTTAATGCTATGGCTGATGTTTCCCTTCAAAGAATGTTTTCCCCCATCATCTAAAAATAGAGTGTGATGTATATACCAAATGTGTTAACACAATATAGGTTTTTTTAAAGGCCAGCAGTGACAGAGAGACATGGATTTGGTCACATGTGATTTAACAAGCTCCAGTGGGCTGTGACACATCTGACAGTCACAAAGACAGTGACATAAACCTACGTCAGTCAGGCAGGTGGGGAACCAAAATTATTTTTTTAATTTTAGTTTTAAGATCCACTGACATTCACACTCCTTACATACACCTACACAGAAAAAGAGGGGACATACCCCAAAGGTTGTAAATGAAAGATTGTGGAAATAGCCGGGTCTGAGGCACCATCAACAGTAAATAACACTCCTGCATGTGACGCCAGAGAATTTCCCAGTACAGAACTATGATCATAAGTGATCGGGGCCATGTTTGAATGTTTGTGCACCCTGGGATGTTCCCGTGTTACGACATCTACGTAACAGAAAACATGACTTGGCATTGGGTTGACTGGGCTCAAACCCTCAGCTCAGCACAGTCAAAACCAAAGGGGGCTGCCAAATGAGTGTATGTGAAAGCGGAACCTGTATCCATCGATTGTTGTCATTTACAGTAACCCTGCTTGTGAGTAATGACATCTCAGAATTAACATGTAACATAGCCCTGACTCATAAACACGCACCTCCTCTATCATAGAAAATGAAACAAAAGCAAAACACACCCACCCCCCTCCCTCCAAGCAATCGAGATTTCTACTGTTCCTGAAATCAAGGAACATAAAATTTGACATCACCTCAATCTTTTTGAATTGTTCCAGTTGTAGGGCTTTGTATCAAGTGCCTCCAGATCCTCCTGCTCCAACAGTTTATTCAAACAAGTCCAAACATACACAGCTACTAAACCACAAATGTAAACTCCCATCCTGTGATTTAACATCCCAAAATACTCCACACTTACACCCAAGAGTAAAAACAAAAATCATAGAATCTGCCTCAAGTTTTCCAGTACAGTTCCGCAACATCAGCACTAGCTTTCTTACCATTTGTACGTAAGGGAACCATCTTCTTCACCTCCCGACACCAGTTGAGCTTCTTCTCCTGCTCCAAAGACGCCTGCATGGCTCGGTCTAAGATGGCAGCTTGCACTACCTCCCTGAAGGCCTGCGGGAAGTGGTTCATGGCGATCATCTCCAGAGTGTATCGGTGCATACCCCGCAAGTGGTGCATCACGCCACCGTTGGCAGCCGGTTTCACCACGTCATTGGGCACTCGCTGACGGATCTTCACTGCCTTCAGCAGGTTGGACACAAACAGGAATTTGGGGAGGAAGTTCTGACCCTGCGACATGGCGGTGGGGTGGCCAGGTAGGTGGAAGGTGGGGAGGAAGAGGAACAAGGAGGAGGAAAGGACGAGGAGGAGGCACCAGCCACCGATGATCGACCAACGTGGAATCTGGATGGAGAGAAGAGGAGTGGATGTTATTTCACAGTAGAACACAGTAAAACAGTCTGGTGGGACTGATGGAAATTTTCAGTGGAGATTCCCCTTCCTTATTAATTAGACTTAGACCCAACTTAATTTACAGTTTGTTTGGGAAACCACCCAACACACAGGATCATCCTGCTCTAAAAGGTTGCTTGGTGCTTTTTCACTGAAGATTCTAGTTGGCCAAATAGAATAAAGTACACAAAGAACCTTCTGTGTACTTTATTTGTTCTTTTAATTCTCCTTTTCGCCTTGATGGCTTTTTGAGAGTTTTTCCCAACAGGGCGTCCCAGTGTCCCGCTGAGCTCAAAGCCTTCCAACAATAACTTGGTGTTTTCCAGATTTGAAATGAAGGCCACCCAGGGCTTCCTGGGCTGATGGGAAGGTCACACTGACTGCCTGGAGGCCTCCTCCCTCGCCTTCACCTAACTCTGGAGGGCAAAACTGTCGGCCTGCATTAAGTCATAGTAAGGCTGAGAATTAATAGAACATTTTTAACACTGGTGCAAATGATAATCGAAACGATACCAAAAAGATACTGGTTTCAATACTTTATTTTCTACAAAATTCATTTTGTTAATTTAAAAAAGCCACACTAGTATCTCCTCATTATATCACTAGTTAATGTCCTCACACAAACAGACGTGTAAGAACTTTGCCTTAAACAAAAATACAGTCTAAAGTTCAAAAAGTTCAAGGAATAAATAAACAAATCTAACACTATGACCTAATAGTCAACTCTCAGTACTTGACAGTTTCGATATTTATTTTACCACACACATTTACTTAAAAGTCTTAAGATTTAAAACCCAAACCCTGACAAAGAATACAATGTTTGCTTAAGTGTACAATTCTCAAGGTTTTAAAGGAATATTTCACCCCAAAATGCAGAAAGTGTCAGCACATTTAGAGCACACAGGAAGTTGAAAGTGGTGGTCAAGCAAGTAGACCCAGAGTTCTGCTGACTTTTTCTAACTTCCAGCATCAACCCTCACACCAACTGATTAGCAGCTGCCACTCAGTGAAAAGTGTTTTAGTTCTCACTTACAACACCTGAACACTTTTCTTAAAAGTGGCCTCTGTGGCTATACAACCCAAACAGCAGCAGGTGCAACACACACACATACACATACACATACACACTAGGCCATGCTAAACGGCTGATCAGTCACATGAGTGGGGACTAGTCAAAAGACACCTGGACGTCAGTGACCATGTTGACAGGGATCGTTAATCGCTGTTTAATGTGTTGGCACCGCTGGTAGACTTTAGGCAGACAGATAGAGGCACAGTGGTGGACGCTGCGGTTCAGGATGGCTGGCTACACCAAAACACAATAACAGGAGACTTTGCTGACGTTAAAGGCTTACGTAATTCCAATGACAACTACCTTTGAAACAATGTAGCGTTAAATCTGGTCTCACAGCGCTGGTATCGATACAGTGTAGCCGCAGCGATGCTACATTTGGCTGTTTAAATGTCCTCTTATCCGCTTCAGGGTGACGTCTTTGTAAACAATGGCTGTCAAAGCCACTGTCGTGAGCAGGCTTCAAGCTTCCTCCATGTCCCCAGGAACACGACCATACATTTACTCAAGGCCCAGACGTGAGGTGGCTACAAAGTCTCCTTCTCCTGGATAAGAAATGTTGTCCACATGGAGAGGCGCAGGGAGGGAGGACGGGTGTCTTACCTGTGTAATATGTCGGGGCAATAACAAAGCCCTCCCGGATGCTCAGGCTAGTCCTCTCTCAGCCACTTCACTCAGCCTCACCGCAGCGGTCCTCGGCGCCATTCAACCTTCTCTTTCTTTTTAGTGTCAGGTCTGTATTGGAGCCCTTGCAGTTTTGCGAAGGCTTTCAAAAGTAACACACGTCCGCGAGCGATAGTTTTTTTTTCTTTTTTTTTTTTTTTTTTTTTTTTACAAAAAAGGAAAAAGCCCAAGAAGTCAAGGGGATTTCCACACGGGGACTTTCCGTCCACCCATTTTCCTCTCTATCAGTTTCAACTGCAGTTATAGCTTGCTGCCACCAGGGGGCTCTCTATCTGTCTGACCCAATACTGAAAAGCATATCCCACCTACTGTGCACAAAGGAGCGTCGCTGAGGGAGACAGACAGGTCGTGTCATATTCTATTTCATGAGACAGCCTTAGAAATACATCATTAGTCTGCAGTGAGACCAGCCTCAGAAAAATGAGTCAGGAAAACGAAAGAAAAAATCATCACTTTATCGTAAGCAGACTTTGACTGATTAGTTGAATGAATGTGCATTTGTATGTACTACATTTGTGTATTTATGTACAGGTAATGCAATGATGAGGTGACACTGTTTTGACTGTGAGGAAATTCTGTTTGAGGGGGTTAGAAGCTGGCAAATTTACTGGTTGCTCAGAGGAATTAAAAGTTAACAGACAAGGACACTTCAAAAGCACATGTGGGCTGTTGAGTCCATGGATGCATGAGTGTAGATGCTTCATTTAACTTATCTTGAACCCCCCCCCCCCCCCCCCTTTCAGTTATATGTGTTGAAGTTAGTTATGCTATGTATTGCGTTGCTTAGACTTATATACAGTACGACATACTTTATTGTCCCTGTAGGGAACTCAAATTGGATTCAAACGCTCCACATATTACACATAACATATCGTCTTATCATATAGCAGCCTCCATAATAGTAATAATAAAAAACAAACAATATATAGACAAAGCAAAACATACTGTAGCACATCACAACTACAAATACATATTTCACATATCACACAAAACCATTACCAAGTACAAGCAACACATTGCACAACCCCTTACATCGTTTCATGAATTTATTACACAACTTCTTGTATCGTGCCATGAAACTATTGCACAAACCCTGCAGCCTCAAGCAACATTATTTAAAAATTTAATTGAGGTGGGCAAAAATGGGTTTTTAACAGTTGAGTTTACATTGGGGTGCTCCATATCGTGAGAGGGTAAGAGCTCATTCTCGTCATGGAGAATATGAGATGGATCAGACACTGTCCCCTGATGCTTGCCTGAGAACAGACTGCTCATATTCATTATATGACACTAAAAATACCAGTGTTAGATAATATGTAACATTACAACGCACAGAAAATCTCCCGTCCCACACAAAAAGTCCCCTACCTACAAGACCAAACCAAAACGTTTTTTTAATAACCAGTTAATAAGAAGAGCTCATTAGAAAATGAAGGACATGTTACTAAAATTGATATAATGAGATACAAATCATATTTATTCTATTTCAGGTTGCTTTTTCAAAATCTGTCCAACTTTGGCTCATTTTAATTTTTTTTCTGTTGATAAATGTCAAATAAATAAATAAAAATATCTTGTTTTAATCTCACTTAAATCAAAGAGATTTCAGGCTCTTTTAAGGGAGACCATTAAACCTTCCTGTTTCTATAGCTAATGCCGATATGCCTGAACATACAGTAAAGCTGTTTTCCACTAGACTATAAATTCATAATTCAGGTTTATACAAAACATCAAACAAGTATAAGGAAATATAGTATAACACATCCAGCATCCAGTTTGTCTGTGACTGTCACAATAGCTGAAACATTAGAGCTCTTGTCAAATAACAGTTAACAGTTCACATATAGGTGTTTATATGATGGTTAAGAAGTTGTATTACCAGTGACTGAGACACCCATGTGAGGCAAAGTGCAGCAACTGATCTTCTGTGGTTTAACCCATATACAAGCTACAGCCGAGGAGCACTAAGGAGTTTGCACTTTGCTCCCAACTGTCACATTTGACTTGCTGCTGTTGCGTGTAAAGGTGTGATAGATGAGACATTGTAAAGGCAAAATGCATTGACATGGTATGAATGGGAAAACACCAAAATACCTTTGTGAACTTCTGGTGTGTGTCTATTTATGTGTGATAGAGAAATATATAAATATAGTTTCAGTATTTATGCTTCTAGTCCTTGTTTCTTCCCACACTAACATATTTAGCAAATTATTCAGAAGAGAACTAAAAACAAATGACCATTTTCAGTATTTTTCAAATTAATGACTTGTTTAGTGTGTAAGATTTCAAAACATTTACTTTACTCTGATATTAAATTGACAAAAGCAGCAATCTCCCCAAATCTCTGAGAATCTAGAACATAAAAATATTTGGTATTTTTTGTAGGATTATTGAAAAACAAGTATAATCTGGCCAGACTCAAAGTGGATTTACCAAGAATCCAACTTCCTAATGTTTGCCCCTATGCTGTTACGCTCATCACTTTCTATTTTCTTTTCTCTTCCCTTTGGAAGAACTCCTTGGTCTGTGGTGTGCCCAGACACTCAAAACCACAGCTCCTTTCCAACCTACTCATACAGAGAACAGAAACTCAAATAAAATCACCTGATCGGCTGGATTCAGGAAGAATGAGCTCACTGAATCAACCTTACCTTTTAAAGTTCCTAACTGGCACAATGCTGTTTCCCCAGATTTGGCATTAAGCCATTTAGTCATATCCATGACTCAATTAACCATAGCTGAACAATCAGTTGGGATATTATACTGTCTACATAATGTTGATTATCTAACTCTCCAAACTTCTTCATCACATGCTGGTTGAGTCACAGGTCGCTGGTTGGGATAATCAATTGTTGTAGAAGAGATTAGCATCATTTGCACATGGAAAACCCCCATAATAGACACTCTGTTGTTCCAAATCAGCAGGTGATTTAACATGAACCATCCTCAAAGTTTCACACTGTCCAAGTCTTTAACCACACACCACATGGGAATGTCAGATACAATACATGCTGAAAAGACCCCCGCCACCCCCAGGGGTAGATTTGAACTTGTCATAGTAGGAAAAGCAGTGTGTTACTAATAACATAAGCAATGACTGTTCTATTCAAGTGATCCAGTAAGCCATGACAGTGTAACGGTGAGCCAGTATATCTGATAGCGGAAACCTGAAACTGAAGTAGCGACATGGAATTCAGCCATCATTAGTCTTATTGTTTATACCTGTGATTTTCCTACTGTGACATCTCAAACCTCTGTGAAAAAAGGGCCTGTTGTTTCTCAGTCTGAAGGACTTTCTTAAGAAATTGCCAGTTCCCCATCAACAGTTAATAACGTTGAACTCACACCAAAGTCCATGGAACTAATAGTGAAAGTGGCCAAATGCAGCCTGTAATTTTATTATTTAACAAGCAAAAATAAATAAGAGTAAAATGCCAACATATTTAAATATATTGTCAAGCAATATTTAATAACTTAACAGCAGTTTAAAAGCTGGACATGGATGTATATTTTTATTTCCATAATAATAAAGCTGTCAGAACATATCATCTAAGTTGACATGTTTAACCTGTTTTTTAACAATATTGTGTTTTTGTTGAACCCCCCTTATTAAGCATTTATAAGCCATATACAAACATTTAAGGAATTGTTTTCTACACACTACAATGTAGTTATAAGCACAGATATTTTAAGTGTTTATTAATGCACAGTATTTGTCAGCAATAATGACTATAATTTAAACTAATTATAACTCCTTTGAAGATATATTGTATATTGTTACCACTGTTTTTTAATAGTTGTTCTAGTTGTTGACAAATACATGAATAAACCCATATATGTGCAAACAGATACATTATAATGTGTTATAAACAATTAATTACATTGTTGTATACTGCTTATAAAATGCTAAATGGGGGACTTAAAGTGAAGGGATATGAAAATAAAAAACAAAATGTTCTTGATATGCAAAGAGGCCCTTCCTCTGTACATTGAAGTCATTTCACTCTATTCTCAAGGGAAGGAAATAGAGGTAGAAAGAGGAACCTGAGACACTGACACCTCGACTGATCATACCCACATTGTGGTTATGAAAAAAAAGGTGAGTATGGTTAATGAGTAGCAGTTATGTCTTTTTTACACAGCACACATGTATCCAACAAACTGCATCTTTGCTTAAATTCAGAATGTGTCCTCTATTCTCCCCTTCTATTTCCTGTGTCTCTCTTCACTGTGTGGTATCAAAGTGAAGCAAAAATAACCAAAAATGTGACGAAGCTCTAGATAAATTGCTGCTTCAGGGGTTTTTAAAGTTGGAGACTGTGGGGCTCCCCTGAGACCTAGTTTGGGAAAAGCTCACACGCCCTACCCACCCTACACCTCGACCCAAAACCAGTTTACATGCTTCGTTTTGCTCAATTCCTGGGTTCCCTCTGGAATCATGATTCTTATTTGATCCCATAGACACCCAACACTTGAGACAAGATAGCCTGATAATGCTGTTTGACATAACTTCAGACTACATCAAATACATAAAAAAGGATTCTCTGAAGGCATTTATGAACTTCTGACTCTGGGAAAGTGGGAAAAACAGTAAAATTCTACTTCTGTATCTCTGAACTATCTCTTTAACTAAATCACACACATTTAGGGTATTCTATGTGATCTCCTTTTGATAACTAATGCAATAACTAATGCAATATTTTACCACTTCCTTTCACTGAGCATCCCCTGAAACTATTTGGAGCCCCACTGAGGAGGCCCGCCTCCCACTTTGAAAAACTCTGGTCTACTTTATATCTATTAGATATAAATATCTCATGTTAGTGAAGTACATTCCCATCCTCTTCAAAAAAATAAATAAAAAGGCACAGCACAACTGGTGGATACTATTTCTGGTTATGTTATTGGCTATTTCCATGGATATATTCTACCAGGTACTTTATATTAATCAATAATCCTCAGAATTCTTACCTATATTCGCCCTCTAAAGTCATACGTCTCTTGTGTTCTGACAGTGTGGCCAGTCCCTCAGAGTGACTTCTAAACCAAGATCGGTGTATCAGCCCTAAAAGCCTCGGGGCCCCATCCTGGTATGAGGTGGCAGAACAGTGGGGAGAACCCTGGGGAGAACTGTGGAGGGGAACATCTCAGTGCTCTTCTGGCTCTCTTCTTAGTGGAAAGCACCTAGGAGGCGGATCGAAACCAGCCTCCACTTATAATTATTATAATCGCTTTGTGTGTCTGTGGGGTTGGAAGGGGGTTTAAAGGATGACAGTAATGTCACATTATTTTAATTGTCATTCATAATTTTTTTGTGTTGGGGGGCACAAGTGGACAAGATACATCTAAAACCTGGAGAGAGAAGGCAATGTGGGCTGTAAAGGTGAAAGATAAAGGAGTCATAGCAGCTGGTTTTAAAGATCAAGCCTGACATCTAGTGGCATTCATATAGAAACACAAATAACAAGCAAACATGGTGATAATCACTGTTGTATGGGTTAGGTGGCTATTTCTCACCTTTTCCCAATGAAAGGACATGAAAGAGAGATGACTTAATACTTGAATCGGTGCTATTTCCCACCATATGTCATATATATTTTATGTTACTATATATCAGGGGTCAGCCTTGGGCCTTGGGCCAGATTTTTCAGCTCAGTTTATTAGAGTGCTAATATTGTACAGACACAGACTCAGACACATGAAAAAACAGGTAGGGGAGCACTCACACCCATTTCTTTCTTACATTTCACTTTCTCTTAAATTATTGGGAACAGTCAAAATATTATTTGTACTATTGTTAAAATTAAAATAGTTATACACTCTGTCATTGTGTTACTTATGTTTGGAAGTGAAAATAAATATTTCCCTTTTTGCTGGAGACCCCCTGGAAACCCCTTCAACTGAAAAACATTTGTATAAAATGTTGTCATAGTTAGTGCATGAGTTCTTGAGCTATGGCTAAAAACATGTTTTGTGAGGTCACAATGGCCTTTGACCTTTGACCACCAAAATCAAATTAGGTTATCCTTGAGTCCAAGTGGATGTTTGTGCAAAATTTGAAGAAATTCCCTCAAGGCGTTCCTGAGATATTGTATTCACATTACGGCAGCATATTATGCATCGAGGCGTATAACTGCATGGGAACAAGGTTCCAATTCTGAAATTTCCAAAGAAGTATGGGATGCAGTTCTTGAAAATATTCACCATAGCTCTACAAATGCCAGACATTCTCTTGTACAATCTCACACACTCGATTATTCAAAATCCAGGCTTCAAGCCATATAACCTAACACCTCTCCTTTATATGATGAGTGTAAATAAGAGACCAGAACACTTACCCATCAATTCTGGTCCTGCCCAAAGTTCAGAGTCTTAAATTTGACTATATATCAAAGGCCTGTAATAAAACTATCACACCAGATCCATTACTTGCTATGTTTGGATCAGTGGTACTTAATCCTCCCATTAAAAAATATGAGGGGCAAGCCATTTCGCTGTGTACACTGTTGGCAGTAGAACAGTGGAAGTCAGGCTAGCTCTCTATTCCAGCAGTGGCTTAGGGATCTGGGAATGTGCTTCATGTGGAGAGACTTCACTGACAATACCCTCCTGAAAACATGGCAACCCCTATTTCATAAATGGACGGCTACCTGGCAGTCAACATTTTTATCATCCTACATGCTGGTGTCTTTATTTATTTTTCTGTTTCGCATTTCATCATCATTTTTATTATTTTTTATCTTTATATTTTTCCTATTCCTATTTCCCGACAGACAATGGTGACTTAATTTGTTTTATAAGAGCTTCTCTATTTTCTACTCTGAAGTTTTTGCATACTGTTTTCATGTTGGTGTAGCCAGAAACTTTCATATCAGGTATGGACATGATTTCTTAATGACTCTTGTTTTGGCTGTCTGTTTTCCCTTGTTTTCTCTGTCTCTATCATGCAAATCATTAATTTCACATACACCTTACAGCTGGTTTGTTTTTACGGTTATTTAAATTGCTGCAGGAAGGGAAAATAGAAAAGAAAAGACATACTGGCACGCACACACGCGCACACACACACACACACACACACACACACACACACTACTCCTTGTTACCTTTTCTCAAATTTGTTTAGAGTGGTAGATTGTTTGAATATAATTCCCAGCATGCATTGCAATGGTGTGACAGTTTTCAACCTTGACAGTTTACATGATGGACTGTAAAAATCTTACTTTTTATATAACCTCACTTAAAAATGGCACTTCAATAATAAAATACATTCCTCCCAGAGCAGCAGTTTGCAGCAGCAGCTGAAGCTGATGGCAGTCGCAGCAGCTGCAGCTGGCCGTCCATTCAGTAAGCAGCACTCACAGGCATTTTCTTCAGGAAATGCACATTGTTGTTGAATATTGATGTCTTGGATATTGAGTGTCAGTAAACTGCTATCTGCTGACTGCTGCTCTCCCCAAGATCCACTTGTGGGTGCTGTTGGTGTATGCTAGTTTCTGCTCTTCTGGCTGTCATCTAGATAGAGAGAAGTGTTTGCTTTGCTATTGATTGTTACAGGTATAGTAATAGATATTGTGTTTTAATGACTGTTTTTTTTTCTTTTATAACTGTGTGTTGTTTAGTTTGAGGGTTTTTTTAAAATTGTTTTTATAGAAGAGTGTACAATAGAAACAAAGCAATACCGTAATTCTTTCACATTTTTAATCCCCTTTAAGGAGTATCTGTTCTCACTCAAAACTCTATGAAACAAAACCATCAGACATATTTTGACAAACATAACCCACTCCGTCAATGACAGACTACACAGACTAAACAAATGGCACATTGTTGTTTTTTTTTAGCTTAGGCTCAAGTGTCTAGTAGAGGAACAGGTCAATCTACACAGAGCACAGGAGGGGCAGTTCTCCACACTGTGACTTTAGTTAAAATAATACATACAATAGAAGAAAAAGTGCAATCAGTAATTTTGGAGACTTAAGATGATCCCTTAGATCTATTTTATTGGTATACCTTCCTCCAATTTCAGTGTCTAACTTGTTCTTACTGGTTTTATTATCCTCTTTAAAATACCAGCTTGTTCTCTTTCTCCCCCTCAGTCTCTACTGTTCTCATCTACCTCTCACTGTATTTCTCACCCTTGTGCCATGTTTTCTCCCTTTCCCTCCCCTTACTTATCTGCCGCTTTCTCTTTCTCTCCAAAGGTTTCTCAGGGAAACCAGAGCTGTCAGGACATGCTGAGCAAAGTCTGATTTCAAATAAAGGGCAGGGCTCTCTGGGTGTGTGCGTGTCATAATCCATGACTCATATCTGTGGATCGGTGCATTGTTCATAAACTATGCTACACTGCATTTGTGTGGCTGTGTTTGTGCGTACTTGTGTATATTAGTGTGTGATCACAACACTGCAAGTACAAAAAACTCAAACTTGGATGTAGATTTTGATCAGTTGTGGTATTTAAGTAGCTTACATTTTGGGTGTTTAAATGCTACTGATATTGTTGTTTGTATGCAGTGGCCCTTGAGAAACTATATTGGAGACAGACATTATTAATCATTAAACACACATGTACAAAAATATATTCTCCTCATCATATTCCTTTCCTCTATAGTAGCTTCCTGTTTCCCGCTAATGCTCTTTTATCCCTGAAAACACAAACATGGTAATTTGACATCTGTGATTTTTGGTGCCTTGGATGTTTTAATAATTGGTCTAAAAAAACACTTCTTCATCAAGGAAACTCTTTATTGCATAAAAATACACAACCGACCAAAAATAATCAATTCATACTACAGCAGAGAAACAGCAAAGTGACATCCAGAACCGGATGAGTGTTTAATAAGACATTCTCTGTAGAGCCGTAAATACCCATAGAGTGACTAACAATGATTGAAAAATTTAGTGTCACAAACAGCGTCATGCTTGTCAGTAACAACATGTTCATCATTTCACCCCGAAGACAGCTGCAGGCAGTTTCTGTGAGTTTAAATCTGCCTGAATCTGCCCTGATTCCCAATTAAAACATCACCAAATTATGAAAACTATTATTGTTTTAGGTTGTTCTTTAGTCGATTATGCTGTTTGGAAATCGATATTGACACATGAGGAAACAACAACATTGAGTTATCCTGCTGTTCTCTGACTAATATATTTCACTAGTAATCTAACATCAATCTTTAATTTCCTTCAGGGGTCAAACTGATGTTTCCACATAACTCTTTCATCTAAAAAAAAAAGCACAAATCCTAATACGATCAGAAATTTGGCTGATGACTGATGATTAAGTGTGTGTCAGTAAAACCAGACTGAGCAGTTTTGATGGGGCCAACACCGCAACATTGAAGAAGCTAAGGCACAAGTGTTACACACAGTATGTCAGAGGATTGTACACGAGGGTCCCATTGGATCGTCAAAGCAGCAGATGGATAGACTAAGGAGCAAGAAACTCAGGAAGGACTTTTTCAATATCAGTGACAAAGACTAGAGACAGATTTGGTCACTTATATTGCCAAGAATACATATAGATTTCCCCTTTCCTTCTTTTTTGACATTTAAGCAACAAGTAATGAGTAAAAAAACACACTAAAAGAAACAATTATTCCAGTGAATGCTTTCTCTAACAAGTACCAACTTTGACACTTGGAATGCACAGAATGAGCTTCTGAGATTATACTGTTCCCTTTGAACCAAAAATGTCAAAATTTAACATCATAATTAAACAAGGCATATCACATGAGTTCAGATGGTTTAAAAAAAAAAGTTAAATATTCTAGTGAGGGTAGATTTCCTGTAGTATATTGTTGCAGATTTGTTGTTTTTACTATTTTAGCCAGTTCTCACTTCTCATGAAGGGAATACATATTAAACTGGGACTGTTTCATAAATCTGCCTGATACTGCTGCAACAGAAATTCATCAAAATGAGCTTTTAGTTTAGAGTGACAGAGAAACAACAGCTGCAGCCACATCTGGAAATTCAAATGTGTCTTCTTCCTCAATATCATATGAAACATCACTCAGCTGTGTCTACTTATTAAAGTGTTTTAGTAGTAGTGTTCAGCAAAAATACAAAGACAGCACAGCAAACTCCCACAGTTATACCCCTTTGGTAATAAGTAAATAAGAATACAAAATTCTGGAGACAAACAGCAGATACGAGTTATCAAAAAAATGCATAAAAAAGGTGCAAACACAACCATTAAACTACATGTTCATTTCCATTTATAGAGATTACATTCAGCTTCTGAATCCAGCCTTTGCTCCCTTCTTACATTATGCACAGCAACACAGAGCAAAAGACACATATTGAAGAATTGTGGAAAAACTAATTATAACACACACAGGACCAAATAAAACTATGATAAAAATGATTCCTTTTGCATCCTGTGCAAAGATTTTAGTCTGGACTGCTCTTACAGCAAGAGAGGCTTTATGAGATCTACAGTAAGATTAAATATAACGACATCCTTTAGGTTAAGTGCACTTAGGTGATCTTGCATTGAGAAGTACAGATAAAAGTACAGAGAGAATTAATGAATATGCACAATGTGAAAAAAACACCATGGATATTAACCATTTTTTATGACTTAATCTAAAGTAGAGGGCTCTATGTTAAAGCAGATGTGATCTCCAATCACAGTCCACTTCCAGAAATCATTGCGCCTTACTTCTAACTTCACTCTTGAATGGTAGAGGAGGTTCTTTCCTATGCTGGACCAAATTTTAACAGCCATCATGGATCTTGGATGAAATGGTAGTGTATAAATGTTCAATGGCCAGCACAGATCCAGTTCAGTGTGTCTCAGTGAGTGAAAATGGGAAATGGTTGTAATTGGGTGGGTGTAGGGCTGGGCAATATAAGATATGAGACTAGATATCGTCTTCGAATTTGGATAGAGTAATATCCTGATATGGTGCAAGTGTTGTATTTTCCTGGTTTTAAAGGCTGCATTACAAAAAAGTGATCAAATTTTCTAAACTTATCAGACTGTTCTAGCTGGTCTATGATTTGCCTTTAAGCACTTAGTCATTATATCCACATTAATGATGATTATTTATAAAAAATCTCATTGTGTAAGTATTTTGTGAAAGCATCAATATCATCCTTACGATATTGTTGCAGTATTGATACTAAAGTATTTAGTAAAAAATATTGTTCAAATTCAAATTTTGTCCATATCGCCCAGCCCTAGGTGGGTGTAGTTTGTCTTTAAGCGGAGGAATAGATGTATTTGGTCTTGGCCAGACCAGTAAGTTCATCCTCGTAGCGTGGCAGGCAGCAGAAGAGGACAGCACAGCCGATGCTGAGGATGGTGGCGCCCCAGCCAAAGCCGTAAGCCCAGGTGTAGTAATAGTGACCCTCGAAGATCTCTTCGTTGAACTTGACAGGGTAGATGATTAGAGCGATGATCTGAAAGATCACTGCAGAGAGAGAAAGATGAAAAAGGTTAAGATCATTTATTTTTTGCAGTAGCCATCAACATGGAAGAAATCTGAAGGTCCTGAAAACAATTTTTTTCACATTATATTATCTATCTACTTGCTTTAATACTAAGTGGAAGACATTTAGATATAATTGTTTACATAAAATACATGTACTGTATATGATCCTTTGTGTAAAAATTGCAAAAATTGAAGTTGATTACTTTTAACTGTAGGGCAAATTTGACAAAGTGTGATAATAGTCACTTGGTAACACATTTATTCTTCAATATCATAGAATAGTAACACATTTTTGTATTTGTTTAAGATGACAACTTGATATATTGAATTATTGCCTTAAAGAGAAAGAAAAGCCATGAAGTGATAATTAGGTAACAGATCTTATCAAGTCTTATCAGTTTGATTCCCGAGTCCAGACAGTGATAGGAAAGTCAGTCGATAAGACAAAACAAGGAAACTAACAAACAAAAGAAAACAAAAAACTTGCAGTTATTCATCAAGTAGGGCAAATCAACTTCTCTGGCTCTAACAGCAGCGTGTGAAAAATACCTTCACATGAGAGTGTAAGAGTTACATCAGTGCATCAACATCTGTGAGATCCAAGTGAGTCAGTATTTTCAGACAGAGATCAGATCTGTTTTAAAGGTTGCCTGGCAGAGTTTCCAGACTGTTCCAGAGAAAGGTGTGACAGTCATTTGTCCATGATGCACTTTTCTGGGACAGTCACTTAGTGTAACACTTAACGCCTTGAAGCAAAGGCAGGGCAGGCAGTGAATAAGGGCTGATACTTCATCCCAACCCAAACTGTTGTACTAATCATCAACTTACAACTTAAACACTCCCTTAAGAAAAATAAGCAGGTTTAAAGTATTGATTACATTTTCCTGCGTGCCAGGCAACCATTGATTACAGTTAATGGCATAATGTGAATAAGCAACTTGCAGGGACTTGAGAGAGTGTGGCAGTGTTTATTGTTTCGGTTGAAATAAACAGTTGATGTCAGCTATATATTATTAAAAGCTTTTTATTACACTCAAGACTCAGAGCACCTTGGATATTTCTCTTTTATTTCTAGTTGTCAGGATCCTTGACTCCAAAGACCAAGTGTGATTGTTAGAAAAAACACTTCAGATTTTCCTTTCTTTTTAATCCCTTGAATATTTGAGAGGCATAAAAACTGCCACAAGAACTGACTGTGGATCTCACTTGTGATTAGTAGTCACCTCTCCATATTAACGCGTTATCTTATAGCTGAAACTTGCTTGATAAGTCAATCATCGGAAAGCTTATTGGCAAAATGTTCAATAATTAACTACTCTTTTAAGTAATTTCTTAAACAAAGGTATCTAAAATTCACAGGTGTCATCCACTAAAATGTGAATTCATCCATGATAATATATTGAACATATCTGTTTTTCACATCACATTTGACTCTGGAAACTTGAGAGGGATGTTTGACCCTATTTTCTGACATTTTCTGTACTAAAAGATTCACCAGTTAAGAAAACACTTGGCAGATCACTCAATAACACACAGTTATTAGTTGCAGCACTACTGTATGTGACCTCTTAACTACGTAATGACCTGTCAGACATTACCAAATATTTCAGGCTGAATTTAAGGGAAAAGGACATAAAAAGATGCAGAATACATCTAGAATCTGATGTATTCTTTTGGCCATTAAAACATACAGTTTTGGGTTTGAATACTTCATTCAGTGTAACATTATAAAGAGTTGGACCAAGCTGATACATCATTTATATGATATTGTTGGGCAAAATCTTAACTCTGCTTAAAGGGATATAAAAACGTAGTATTTTTTTTTGTAAAAGGATAGTAGTGCACAAATTAAACATAAACAACAATCTTAGATGATTCATACAGCCCAGAGATAAAACTCATAAGTATTGGTTTCAACTATTAACTGCTGTGCTTAGATGAAAGCAGACAGAGGGCTATTGTGAGTATAGTGATAGTCGAATTGTGAATTATGACCTGCTGTTTCACCCCACAGTGGTAATTAAAAGATGTATGATTGTATGTTATGTGCTTGGCTCTGTCTACTGTTATCAGACACTCTGTTGCATGAGTCAGTCAGATAAACAGACTAAACCTGCTGTTCCCATGGTAACGTAACACCAAAACCTCAACCCCTCCCTCTTGCAGTAAGGATTAATTTTCTTTCTTCACTCCCTCTCTCTCTCCCTTCCTCATTTTCTATACATGATGTACTTTTTACGTCAACCCTGAACACATCATCGTGTTCATCCCTTTTTCTTTGGGATTGAGGTTACGTTTTTTTGTTCATCTATCGCTCCCACGTTAATATTCATCCTTTAACTTACACTCCTCTGCTCTTACACAAACTGTTAACCTTTGTCTATGCTTAACTTTGATGGCTCACACTCACAGATTGTTGAAACTTCATGTCTCCAAAACACAACTTGAACTTAAATGAAAACCAGTGTAACACAAAACTACCTTCCACATAGTCTTGTAAAGATAATACATTTAAAGGTTTTGCTCACCGAATCACAAATACAGTACAGTAGTAATACTTTATTTTGGTGTCAATCGCAACGTGTCTGAAGGATTATTACTGAAAGTGTGAAAAACTGTCAAGTACTGAAAGTTGGTATCATGTCAAGTGAGATTCAAAATCTTGTTACTTGACCTTTAAACATATATTTACTCATTTAAGAGCTGGAACGATGAACTACTTTGATAATACATCTTTTTGAGTTATTAAACAGACAAGTCCAAATGTTTTGTTCCACCCTCTTAAATATGAATACTTTTTTTTAGTGCCATACAATATTAAGCTGAATATCTTTGGGTTTTAAGTTGCATCTTGGGATTCAAAAAATACATGATTTTTCACCATTCTATAGACTAAACAAGTAATGGATTAAATATAGAAAATAATCAACAGATTAATGTGATAATGAAAATAATCATTAGCTGCAATTTATTTAAATAATACATTTGTCAATTTTGGTCAACATTGTATGGACTCTAGTCTTGTGGTGCCCAAAATGTTGAAAAGCTGAAACCTGGCACCTCAAGATAATCCACAGACCTCACAGTCAAAAACTTTATAGCGACTTGAGACATCTACCCACAATGAGGACTGACTTTACAATGTCGGTGATGCTTTAAGCCAACCAGGTATTCCTTAAGGTTTTTCATCAACATTGCAGTGAAACTAATGAGTGATATACATACACTGGCATGAACATGTTCTCTTAGGGTGAAACATAACACACTGTACCAGTAAGACCAGAGGTGTTTTTGTTATCAGTTATAGTTATTACCTATTTATGCCATTTGCTTATTTATGGTTGATTTTTCATTTTCCAAGGAGGTACAAATGAAACACTTGGATGACTGTTTTCAATTTTGTAAACTGTAGATGTTTTATGGTCTGCGGGCAACTCCTCCTGACTCTGCTTTAAACATTTCTGCGTGTCTATGCAGGTGTGTGCGTATCTTACCAACAACAATCAGGAGCACCCCAATGAAAGGTAACAGGGTGATGTTGAGCGTGCAGCACAGAGCCACGCAGGAGATGATGAAGGCGACGATAAGAATGAGGAGGCCGAGGATCATCAGGGCAGCCACTGCCTTGGCCCAGCCTAAAGTTGAACACACAAATTAAAAAAGGGTTACATGCCAGCAGACAGAAACATAAAAACCTGAGAAGAACTAACAATCTTTGAGCCTCTGTAACAAAATTTCAGCTAATGATCAACCTGAAAATAATAGTTCTCTATCCTAAAATATAACATACTATATTGTATGATGTATTATATGTTATAATTCTTACATGTGTAAAAACGTGATTATTTCTGTCTGATTGTTGTGATAAATCTGTATTAGAAACAACTTTGTTGCATAATAGATTAGTCATCTATTATGCAACATATGTGTCTACATGGTCTTTACTTATTGTTACACCATGAACACGTGGCAACATATTGCACAATGTTAGTAAAATGGAATGAATTTATATAGTGCCTTATGAAGACCCCATGGTGTCATCTTTGTTTTGCGGTGTGATTTATCTGCCTGTTCTACTTTTCCAGAGTATTGTTAGTGCACCCTCAGGTGTTCTCAGGTTACATAAGTCCTGGCTGCAGCACAGCTCACTCTCTCTCTGACTTGCTGCCACTCTGTTCCTGTTTTGGTGCAGTTTTGCTGTTTTAGTTTATCCTTATGCTTTGTGTTGCACCCAACAACACTAACACACGCATCCTCCACTCATGCACATCACACACCACTGACTCTACTGATTTCTACACTCCACTTTGTGAGTATTTAGTTAACTTTAGTATAATTTGGTTAATAAACGTGTGTCCTGTTAAAATTAAACATGGTGAGTCTCTTATTTTGTCATGGCCAAAACACAACATGTATTATATGTTAGGCATGGACGATATCATGTTATACCAGGGTATTTAGAAACATTGAAGGTATGATTTTTAATATCGTCAAAAAAAAAACAGACTCCGAGTAAACTTGGAGTTTACGAGGAGCACCTGAAGGCAGCATGTAATCCCACCTCCCACCACAACATGGGTGGCGCTGTCCGTAAGAAATGAAGACTGCAGAAGAAGAGACTCAAAGTTGCTAACTTCGCTGACAACTTTAGCCAAAATGTGAGTTATTTGAGTCTCGTTATATCTCTTTGGTGAATGAAACTCGTTAGCCCTTTCTTTGTTTGACCTGATATTCATCTTGCTGCCTTCAGTAACGTTGTTCCTGACATTTATTCAGCTGTTTCTCCGCTGTGGTACCTGGTGAACAGGTAAGACACTGTTTACTGTTTTCTCTCTTACGTTTAGCCTTTTACCTCAACTTACCTAAGCATGTTCTTATCGTATTTTCTGCGGAACTGAGGGTTTCTTCGTCAGGTGGGGTTGGTGTGGTTGACTGGCACATACAGAGTGTCCACAATGAATGAAAAAAATAATTACAAAAGCAATTGATGAGATATGCTAATCAGATTTGTTCTATGTACTCAGTGGTTATCAAAGTTTTTAAATCACATTTTAATGTTTAAATTTCCACAGATTTGTCTATTCATTTGCTTTTGTAATAAATTTGTTAAATTGTAAAAAGACTTTATGGATACCCTGTATTTTTGTGGACTGGCTTTCATAAAGGAGGTAGGTGCAGAAGTGTTAAAAATCCTGACCCGGGCATCACTACTAGATAGTATGCTACAATACAAGGCAAATACCATCATATTACCGTATATCTCAGTAAAATGTCAGGAAGGTATGAAAAAATAGATACCACCTCAAGCCTGTTGTATTTAATATAATAATGTATGTCTAATGGTTGTGATATTCTGTATTGGAAACAATTTTATCTCTGGAAAGGAATGAGTCATCTATTGTGCACCAGATGTGTCTAAATGCCCTTTACTGATTGTTGCACTTACACTGAGAACACATGGCAGCACATTGCTCAAGGTTAGTGTGGTAAGCATTTATATAGTACCTTTCTACTCTTACAACCACTCAAAAGTGATTTTTCACTACATGCCACATTCACCCATTCATACACCGATGGTACAGCCTTCGGATTGAGTATCTTGCTCAAGGACACTTTGACATGTAGAGTGGAGGAGTCGGGGATCCAACCAGTCTACTCCCTGGCTCAGGAGGTAGAAGAGAGGTAGGGTGACTCAGGAGTTAGTATGAAGCTCACACTGATATCAAGTGAATGACACACGTTTTCTATCACCTACATAATCCTGCCACACCCATAACAACACTTTTTCTTTCTTTGTCAGTCTGAGACTCTATGGATGAGGCCTCTGTAATTATAAAGGAACTTAAGGCACTGACACAGGCTAAAACAGGCAACTCCCACCATGTGCGGCTTTATATCTTCAGGCTGAGAACCATCTGAAATCCTTAACATATTTTAAGCGTACAGTACTCTTTGCACAAACCACCATATGAGACAAAATGTGTTTCAGTGGGGAAGTTGCTGCTATATTATAGAGTAGCTTTTACAGTGTAACATAAGATCTCTTAGGAATCATCTTATGCCTGTAAAAACACGTTTTTTATATATGTTAAAACTAAAGCCAAACCCACATTGAGGATTGCCAGCATTTTGCCACACCCAAGTCCGCACACACCCTAAACTGTCCACACCTGTGTATATGTGTGTGTGCTTGTGTGTTAAAGCAGTGCCTTATCTGCCTCAGCCCGAGGCATTTCTCTCAACATGTGCACACATACTCGACTAGTTCGTCTGGTTCAATTTTCTCCCATACTAATGTTAAGAGGCTTTCGAGCTCACTAAAACACAGTGTTGTTCTTTACTTCATTGTAGAAATGTAGTTAAAACACAGACCACACTCATCCTGAGCTTTAGCTGTAAGAAAGTAATGAAGGCAACACATTAAATGAAAATGTTTTTGAAAGGAAATAGGAAACAGGAAATAAAACCACTCAACTCGATTCTCAGCTAAAGCACAGGTCTACACAAACACCATAATGTGAAAAACTGCAGCCACCATGACTGATAGTTTTAATTAACACTCCCAGATGAGATAAGGTGACATATGAATGATATCAGGCACGCTGGAAGACTCTCAAGACTCTTCAGCAATCCATTAAAAGTCACTAAGCAGATAAAAAGCAATCCTGTAATGGACATAAGAAGCCTTTTCTCTCAGAAGTAACCAAAAACTACTCAACATAATAAGCTTAGTAATCCAGCATTATGTAGTTTTGTGACATAATGATAATTGATCATATGCGTCGTGGTGAATTTAGAGTATTTTACTTCAGAAAAGGCAGAGCTGAAAGATTGAAGAATGATCAACTTCATCTAAGCAGGTTGACATATGAACATTTGACTTATCAGACTGATAAGCAGAGAGGTCATTTTTCTGGCTAGGATACTAAAAACAAAAGACAGAACAATCCCCACTTGTTGCTTCTGTGTCAAATCTCTTGGAGGCCTTTTGGGTACTAGGGGTGCAACGGTACACATAACCCACGGTACGGTCCGTACCTCGGTTTTTTGGCCACGGTTTCGGTTCTGTTTTGGTACATGTTTTGTGCGTAAAGAGAACAACTTTTTTTTCTCCTGAAATTATCTCTTTATTTTGCTTGTCAGCAAAAACTGCATTTCACAGTAAACAATTACAGTATCACTGGTGTACTGAATAATATAACACTTTCCTTTCAAGTTAACAGTTACCAAACACAACACTTTCAATGGTAAACTGCCTCTTATATCTTGACTACTTGTATACGCTATACAGTAGTATGAAATATGTATACAAAATCACACTGGGTTGGGGAAGGGGGTGCGCGATCGGTGTCGGTCCGGTGGGGGGATTGGTCTAATAAGCTGCAACACACAGCTATAAGGATGTTGTGCTCTCATACGTGCTGCATTGATAGTCACACAAACATTCCCACGTACAGTCACTCTCTAGCTCTTGCTTGCTCGATCCAGATTCCAGGAGATCGTTGCTCTCCTCCGCTAGTGCTGCTGGCTATGCCTCTTTGTTTTCTTTTTTCCACTTCTGTGTGTGAGCTGCACTTTGAACCCAGCTCCAGTTACAGTGTGAGAGGGGTTGAGTGGGTGGAGGCACAACAGTGATCGGACATTAACTCGCGGGGAGGGCTTTTCACCTGCCTGGACAGGCGATTCAATATTTTACTGAGTGCCGTTGCATCCCTAAGTACTAAGAGTCAATTTCCTCCTTAAATTTTTCTTTTATATTAAACTGTCCATTGACACACACACACATACACACACAATTCAGGTTCTGCCTTGCATACTAACATCCAAAACATCTGCACTGCAGCTTGTTGTATTGTGTTCTTGTCTCTGCGTGTTACAGTTTTAAGTTGGGGAATGTATTGTATTGTTAACATGTCCGGGTGTGTCACGCAACAGCACTACAACTTCCTGTCCATTTCACTCTTACTCACATCTATTTTCCTCTATTGGTCACAACAATAGGTCTTAAACTGCACTGCTACACTTTTTTTCCCTACATGAAAACAACATCTTGTTTTTTGTCTTTGTCTTGTTTATTAGTATGCCCTTATGAATTCTACAAGTTACTAAACACTCAAACAAAACACTCCTGACTCCCACATTCATCGCACGAAGTCTTGGCACTGACAGATGTGTTTGTTCTACAACTGGGGAGGTTTTTTATTTTTTTAATTAAAGCTAGATTTCAGGGTATCCCTTCAGAGAAGTCAAGGATAATATTCATCAAACCTCTTAGAAAAAGGCTTTCATACAAGCAGCTGGGATCAACTTGACAAAGCTTTCCTTGAAAAGATTTTAATGGGACACCTGCCCAGCCTGCAGATCTTGAAGCTGGGAATACTCACGCCTGTCTTTTTATTCATACTTAAGAACACTTGCTTGGTGAAAAATGAAACCCTGTAACAGTTTCAAATTAGTTGGCTGTAAGTCAGTGATAGGTGTTAGTACACTTTATGATAAGTACATTTGGATTTTGATATCAATGTACTGTATTAGAGCAGCAACGAGTAGTCGAATAATCAGTGAAGCTGTAACTATTTTGATTTTTTTTTAAAATTCCAAGCAAATATGCCAAATATTAAGTGGTTTCAGCTTTTGAGATGTGAGAATTTGATGTTTCTCAGTGTCATATATGATAGTAATCTGAATGTCTTTGGATTTTGGACTGCTGATCCAATAAAACAAGAAAAACATTTAAAAAAAAAAACATTATAACTAAATGATAAAGAAAACAATGATTGTTAGTAGATGCAACATCATATCACCCAAACGTCAAGCAATTTATCACATTAAAAATGTAATTATCTACTTTTCGTACTTTTTGCTAATGACACATTCACACCAAAATGTGGAGACATATTTATTCCTGTTGTTCAAAGGGAAACTGCAGTTCCTGGAAATGCCAGCTTTCCTATCTACGCTGGGACCTAAGCGCCATGACAGGGAGTCTGTTTGGTTTGTGGCCATAATACACAACATGCTACAGTTCATCAACACACATTATCTTGTTTCTGCATAGTTTTCAGTTCACCAAGATGTCCCCCACAAGTATTTATGCCTGAGCCATGACAGCTAAGAATGCTCAGAGGAACTGTAGGGCAAAAATGTGTCCTAGATCCAGCCAGCAGCCTTCTGGCAGCTGTGTCCGTCTTTTGTTTACTATGTCAGTCCTGCTGAGTCTAAGGAAGACTCAGCCAAAACATTAGCAGTGCACATTTTGGACAAAGAACAAAATCTAAAATTTCAATGAGAGCAGAGACCAGAAAATACCTAAAATAAACAACAACAAACACACCAGCAGCCTCTACTTGTATCCTCAAAACTCACTGATCTGATCTTTGGCAAACTTCATGGCCATTTAACTTCTGACAACTAAACAGAAACCATCTGTGTTTCAAATCTTTTCTTCACACTAATTGTCTCTCTTAGGGCTGCAGCTGCTGTCCATGAGCCAGGCAACCTCACTTTATAAAGTAGTGCTAAACTAATAATAATAGGTTATTTTCTCATTTCATTGGTTGATTACAAAAATGTATATAATGTAATATATATACTTAAAAAAAAAATCTGCACATACATTTCACTTGTGTCTTCAACTCTCACTGACCGGCCAAGATGATGCATTTAAATGTGTTATTATGTCCAAAACCCAAAGATATTTAATTTACAATTATAGAAAACAGAGAAAAACAACAGTTCCTCACACTGTACACGCTGGAACCAGACAATGTTCAGCATTTTTGTTTGCAAGATGATTACATATATTTGTGTATTTACTATTTCAAAAATGTGTGGTCATTATCAAAAGGTTAATTCTCAGTTCATCTAAAAAAACTAAAGATTTATAAGATGGGCCATTGAACTATACAAGTACATTTAATGCCACCAACAACAATGACTTCTATAATCTTTTTTTACTGATAGTGGACAGCTAATCTTATTCGAAAAAATTTATAAATGTACCAGAGCTTGTCCGACGTTACAAAGGCTCACTTTCCTTATCCTTGGGAAATTGAGGTTAGAACTCAGGTTATCTAGAAGTGAAATATAATAGTTCATAAAAGAGTGCAGTTTCTAGCAAGTGTTAAACGTAACTTTTGATACATGTGTGTTTTTGGCAAGAGGAAGACGACCTATAGTCATTGAGAGGAGTGCACAAACTGGTCAAACAGCAAAAGTTTAGGACGTAGAAACACGTCTTCTCAGGGAACTTAAAGCTTTTGCAGATCACAATATAGAGCTAAGAGCCATTTGCTGAGCTAAGTGACTTCCATGGAGCCCGATAAGAACAACAATGCTGTCTTTGTTGGCATCTGTGGGTGTGTAATTACACAAATACAACCTGAGAACGTCAGTGAAACAGCAGAGTGAGTCTGTACTGTTCAGAGTTTGTGTTCAGTGTATCTGAGTGTGTGTCTGTGACTTTATGTGTTTTTGATTGAACCTCTTCAATGAAGGAGAAACTCATTAACAGTTTGTCTATTAATAGCGGTATCAGTGTTGACAGGTCTGACGTCCAGCCAACCATCTTTTTAACCTTCTCATCCCCCTTTTCTTGAGTGTACTAAAGGTCACAAACTATTTTAAATGTTTAAAATCTGCCTGAGGTGTTTTGTGGATTTGTGGTTGGAAAAAAAACTACTGAATTGTTGCCCCTAGCGAGAAAACGGATTCAAACAGACTCTGTGAGCAGTTTTTACTTTTAATTCTTGTCCTCCTAATGATTTTTTTAAAGGGTACACACTGGGGTCAGATATTTTATTAATGTGGTATTAGAAGTAGTTGTTATAGTGAATGTAGTACTGGTATATGTGCAATATTGGTGGCAGTAAGATTAAAAACATAAGGAAGTATCAAGTAACATGCACATCACATCATGAAGACCATATTGGAGTGCAGCTTTACCCGCTGCCGGGTATATAGAGTCACTGTCGGTTTTTAAGTGACTTTATCAACTGTTACTAGTAAATAAATCTGATATAATAGTAACAGATTAAAGAAGATACTGCGTTGTATTTCCAGCAGCTTTTAGAAGAAGCTGCATGTTACATAGCTGCCATGATCATTCTTCAAAGCTGTTCTGTGTGACAACTTTAAGAGGTTTTAAATTGGAGCGATTTCTTTGACATATTACAGACATTATTACTGGAGCTATAATAACCCCACATCTGAGGATCAATGTGTCTTACAAATGTACCGTAGTAGGTCATATGAGGAGCAGGTACTTCTCCTTGAAAAGTGTCTTCCAGCAATAATGTCCACTGAATGTAATAATGGACTGCACAGATAGACTAATCTATTCTAATCTAATAATTGCCTTACATTAGCCTGCTTTAAATATCATCTATTGGGTTTTGGTAGGACCACTAAAGCTGCAATAATGAGCCGATTAATTAATTAGTTGATTTAGAAAATCAACCACCCACTATCCTGATAACTGACTCATTGTTTTGAGTATTTTTTTTTACATGTCCAAATTATCTGATTCCAGCTTTTCAAATGTGGAAACTCCTTGTTTCTTTAGTCCTCTGACAGTAGACTGAATATCTTTGGGTTATGGACTAGACATTTGGGAAAGACATCTTGGGCTCTGGGAAAGAGTGATCAACATTTTTCACCTTATTCTGACATTTAAGGACCAAATAACTAATAAATTAATCGAAATAATAATAAAATAGTAAAATAGTACACAGATTAAACAATAATTAACATAATACTTAGTTGCAATCCTTGAGTCCTTGAATCCTTGAATTTGTCACCTTGGGCTCTGGAACTTTTTGACAGTTTTCAGATTGTTTTATGGACCAAATGATTAATTGAGAATACAAGTATTAGAAAAAAGTAGTTCCAGTGCTGACTTAAAAAATATTCCTCCTATCATTAAATATACAGAGTTAAGAGGCTGTTAAGGATGTTATGTGAATACTAGATGAGTGAAACTTCCTTCCTTCTTTTTACTGTATTTGATAAAAGCTGGACATGATAAAGAGCTATTTCAACTTCATGAAGAACCAAAGTTCAGCCTGCCTGCCTGGCTCAGCGCTGCAGGCCTCCCTCCTCCCTCCAGCCTGGTGTTTTTAGTTGTTGTTGAGGTCGAGTCCTTCAGGTTACAGTATGTGAATGTTGAATTTGACACCCCAGCAACACTGTATCAGCTCATCAAATCCGCCTAATGAAGTCATGATCTCTATCCCTATTCCTGTGCCATTGACTGTGGTGTTATTGTTCAAAGCCGCCTATCATATTTCGTGAGTGGTGTAACTGGCACTTACTGAAGTCCATGAGCGTCTTGCATTCCCAGTTGTCATTCCTGCCTCGGCACTGCTGCCACATATTGGCGTAGTGAGACTTGGCGTCCTCGTCCTCGACCCATCCTGACTTGGCGGCGATGGCGATAATGTCAAAAATAATGGCGAAGAGCAGCAGCAGGGGCACGATCCACCTGCAGCGGGGGTAGGCGATCCCACAGCGAAACATGACCGATTATCAGGGTGTGTGGAGCGGGGTATGAGAGAAAGACAAGCAGCGACAGAGCGAGAGAGTCTTATAGTCCGACCAGTTGTTCGGCGTCTTGTGCGTCTTTACGCACAGTTTCACTGGGTGTGGATACAAAATAAAAAAGCCCCACCCGCGTATGTAATGCTCGAGGGTAGCTGCTTGTCTGGGTTAAAAGCTGAATCAGGCCCAGCCCCATTCAGTGTGTCATATTACACCCAGAGGGGAGCTGCTGGAGCAGCTGAGTCATGAGTCCTATAGGTGCGTTTTTCATTGGAAACCAATTTGAGAATTTCTGAAAGTTGTTAAATTACGAGTTGCAACAGGTAGCTGGACTGGACTGATAGTGGGAGGAAAGCTGGAAAAACAGAGAAAAAAGAGAGGGAGGGGGGCGGGGGTATGGAATGTGTGTAAGGTGATGCAGTACATTGTGCAGCCACAAGAGGGCAGCCCAGCCCACTCCAACAGCCGAATAAAGTCTTATCATTACAATGACCTGATAGGACAGGTTCCCAATTTCTCAAATCAGTGCACAAATGAAAATTGATACGTATTTTTCTTACTGTAAGCATTCCTCCTGTTCATACTGGCTGTTCAGAGATGCCTTCATAATATACTTTTAAATGTAAGTGAAGGGACCACATTCACAGCCCTCCTGTGCAAAAATGTCATTTGGAAGCTGATGTGAGGCTTCAGCTTTCCAAATTAGTCAAATGAATTCAGTATCATTCAAAGTTACTGTCTTTCGGTGCTTTATTCCCTCTTTTTGTTACAATCCTTCCACTGCAGCTGAAAACAGTCTGTCACTGTCCGTCGAAGACACAAAGAGGGACTTCTTTATTAACAACACTGTAACTGTTGAAGAAATCCACTTTATTGGACTGAAAAAACTAGTTCATAAAATACAGGTATTGAATACATTTTTGCACATTGGCCTTTGGTTTTTCAATTTAAAAAAAGTTAAATAACCTGGTTAAACATTGATATAATTGAAATAAAATGTCTCTTGCTTCACTTTTAAACTCCATTTTCAGTGTATGTGCTGTTGAGAATTCAAGTTTCCATTTCACACTTGTGTAAGTTGCATATTGGACAACTGGTTTGGCTTCCAAACGCAATGTCACAAATAATGCTCGCCTGTGAATGTGAAAACAGTCCTCTCTTGTCAAACTCTACTCATACATCATTAAGCTCAAACATTCACGTGATGTAACATTAAGCAAAACACATTTCTGAGTGGAGGGGGACTTTAAATTTCTCCAGTATCTCCAGTAGTAGTTGTTCACTGTTCCCTCTCTTTAAAGGACCATACACACACGTGTGTGTGTGTGTGTGTGTGTGTGTGTATATATATAACTTTTGTACTACTTAAAAAAACACAAACCAATATTTGGTTTGTTTGTTCTGAGCTACTGTGGTGCAACATGGTGGGCTCCGTGGAAGCGGACATTCAACAGCATCATATAACATTAACCCTCTTGTTGTTACTTTCATGGCAGCTAAAAGGTTCCCAGCTAAAATTGGCCAACCTATTATAACTGCTTATAAATCTACCATCATCCTTACATTATAATCTATTACTGTGTACTGATCTTTTTATTAACTTAATGTCTTTCGATTATCACAAGATTTGCATTTATATTTAGAACTTTATGGCCTGTAGGACTCATTTTCCTGAACTTATACTATTCATTTCTGAGTAAGATTATCAGAATTTATAGAATATTTGGGCTATGGTCATCAAGAGGAAGTGAGCCCATCTGATGAACATGTGCCTCAGTTTTATAGACTTTTTCTAGTGTCACCCATTTACTTTCTAATGACTGCTCATTTTTGACCAAAATCTACATAAATCACCTGAACAATTAAATGACAATCACCAAAAATGATTTTGTGCTAGTGGACAAGGTCATGAAACTTTATGACAGATTAAATGAATTACATGAATACATAAATGAACTTGTTAATGGATCCAGATTGACTGTAACACAGCAGTAGGGTTAATAACGTGAAAGAAAATTGTAATAATTTCTTTGTTTGAGCTATTTTTGTTAATGATTTGTTTTGTAAAAATGCTGCTCAATTAGGCAGAGATTAATATAATCAAGGGGTCACTTCACACAGGTGTTGTTCACTGGGGAGAAGCAAACAGTTTTTGACAGTGTGGTAATGGATGAATATTATGGTTTTCTCTGTTCATGTTTGAGAAATGGACTCATCAGAGAATGTGGAACTACTCCATTTAGCTTTTTGAACCCTACAGACTTTACGTGATAAATTGCCTTTGTATTGGAAACATTTTGTCTTTTTGCACGTGTGAGAACAAATCAATTGTGGCCTTTTTTGATCGGCAAAGGGGTCACTATACTCTTTATTTGAAAAACTGTCAATGCAATAGTAGCAGATTTCCTATACCTGTACTGTACCTTTTTTTTTTTTTTTTTTTTTTTTTTAAAGCTAAACAGCAGAGAGACAAGACAATACTGATCTCAAGACAATCTCTGGTACTTCATCGACAGAGAAAACAGACCAGATGTCATCACACTTTGACAGCAGTCCTGGTGATTTTACTTTCACAGCTGCTTATAAGCTTCTCGAAAAGATTCTGACTCAGTAATTCACACGAAAACTGCGAGCCAAGAAAGTCTGTTCCTGATTCATTAGCTGTCACCAGATGCCATCATTAATCCAAGTGTTCGTACTCTGATGTCCACTGTGGGGAGACAGAAGTCTAAGTTTGGAGAATAGCACCAACATATACAACATATACATATTCTATTTTAAGGTGGATTTTCTCTGATAGTGTAGTTGTTTTTTAAGGTCCAAACTCTTCATACCATTTTTTTAAAATCAGAAATTCATTAGCAAGAGGAGATAAAAAAAAAACAAAAAAAACATGACATGAAGTTGGCAGCCTATTAGTGTCAGTACATTAGTACGGAAGCGTATTGCATTCACTTGAATCTGTATTTTGGTCTGTATTTTGTGGTAATTATTTCTGCTTTTCTACGTAATTTTTTGTTCTGTTTTCCAGAGTAGTTTATTTTTATGCTTGGTTTTTCGGGCTAATTTTTTTCTGATTTTTCGGAGTAATTTTTTTCTTTTCTGTTTTTCGGGCTAATTTTTAGAGTTTAGAGGGCATTCAAAACATTGGACACATTCACTCTTTATTGAGAGCTCGATGTAATGGAAGCAAACATGACCTGCTTGTTTAGTTTAATCAAGTTTTACTTTGATCTGGGTTTAAGACACTGGGAGATTGTCCTGTCTTGAAGTCATACAGTATAGATGGTATTACTATTAGTTTGTCGACCTTGCGCAGGCACCTGAAGAAAGATAGAAAGTTGAAGACGGGGGCACATGTGAAGAGCAGGAGTCACCATAGATGGGAGTCACTTGCAGGTTGGATGTTCTTGCGAGATTTCGAAGTATCTCGATAATTCAGAGAAAAAAATTACCACGAAAAACAGAAAAATCATTACCCCGAAAAACCCCGAATAGCCAGAAAAACAGGAGAGAAAAAAATACTCAGAAAAACAGAAATAATTACCTCGAAAAATAAATTACTCAGAAAAAAATGATTTTTAAATTTTTTTTATTCAAGTTAATGCAATACGCTTCCGTACATTAGTGACAATACAGGTCAAATAATTAAGACTGCTGTGTAAAATATGTTGTACTGATACTAGTATTGATATCCCTCTTGAAACTAATTCTTGAGAAAAAACTAACATTTCAAATACTAAAAAAAAAAAAGGGCAATAAGTATCAAGACATTGACAATGGATTATTTTATTTAGGGAGTGATATTCAGTAAAGCTAAGTCACAGTAACATAAAAATCATAGGATTATGATAAAACATCAAATACAGGTCTGAATGTAATGCCATTTTGCAGACATTGAGGTATTTATTTACACATAACTTGACAAAATGTGAGTCAAATGTGACTTTTTGTCTCTTGAAGATTTTAAATGCAGTTTGTTGAGTCGTCTGAGCTGACGTCGTCTTGTAAACATTTTCACATAAAGTCAGGGGTTGTAGTACTGATTTTTTATTTTTACTTTTTTTTTAATTTTTTTTTTTGCTGTTATAAAGCCTACAGTAAGTCCTGATTTTAAAAAGTGTGCAATCATGAGTGGTAACATATATTTTTACAGGAACTGGGTAACAAAAAGTCCACACCACACACTACTAAATTCTTCTTATTTAATGCTGCATGACCATGAAAACATTTCCTTCCATTGAATTAAACCAGAACTGGGAACAGTGGTAGCAGTGTGCCAGTACCACCCACAAGTCAAACTGAGTTGATTTTCTGACTGCCGTTTTGTGTCTTTTTTTTTTTTTTTTTTTAACACACATTTCTGGAATGTCAACATAAATTAATGAAAGTCCAGTCAACAGTGACAGTAGCCTAAGTATAGAAAAACCTTGAGATAACAAATACAATGATCTTATTTTATGCTTTTCCTTTTGTAAGTTGGTTATCGCAGAGGTACAAAACATCATAAATCAAAGTTTAGTAAAGGTCTTATTTCAAACTCTCCTGCCTTTCTTGCGCATTCAAACGTCAGAAACAACAGAATTTACGACATAAGAAATTCAATCCGACAGCCAACCACCAGGATATTTACACAGTCTATTCCAACTTCCTGCCTGGGATAAAACAGGGAAATCGTTCTTCCTTGATCTCAGCTTCTGTCAACATTTTGTGTCATCTAGTATCACTCCCTGATTTCTGCTCTTCCCGTCCTCCCGTCCTCACTTCCGCTAAACAAGACCTGCGGCAGCACACTGTTAGAAACTCTTCCAATCCTTATCCGAGCAGTAGCCTGGCTGCAGATACTGTGGGTACTGTGTTGAAAAGGCCAAGGTTATGCTTGTGGGATGTTTTCATTAGTTTTATTCTGCTGACAGGCTTAGTAATTTGCATCATCGTCATGCCTTTTCCTCTGTGTCCCCTGTCTGCTGATTGTACTGTCACATCAGTTATTTAGTCAAATCAACTGCATTTTTTAAGCTGAACAGTAAGGCCACTTTGTAAATGAGTTGAGTAGGCTTTGAGTAGGCCACTGAATACATTCTGTGGTGTTTTAACTGAGCTGACTGAGGTCACCCCCAGATGGACTGAAATGTTAATAGCTGCATTTCCATCAACATGTTTTTTATGCACATAAGTAGAAAACGTTGATGGAAACTGCAACATTCTAAAAATTTACTCAATTTAGCAAAAAGTAAATGCGCTCAATAGGAAATGGAAATACCTTTGGAAAATATGTTCTGACAAACATCTGGCAAACATTTAGCTCAAATGAATAATCAGCTGGTTCCACTGTCCTCATCTTTCGACAGGATGAAACACGGCTGATATCAGCTGACATGAAAGAACAATTACAATTGGCCTAATTGAAATCAGATGTATAAACCGAACTGGATACAAGAACAATGTTATGTGGTGCACACCGGCCAAACAAATACTTTTCCCGTGTGAAGGATTGTGAAAGATTTTTATGGTGAATATACAAATCTAAGTATCATTACTAAGAATCCCAATGTTCATTTGTACATAATTAAAGATTGTTTTATGAATAATTGAGATCATTATAGTGGTGGTCTTTCAGAGAACAAAGTTTTTGTTTCTAATCGTACTATGATAGTCATTTCCTTTCTTTCTGGGTTGAAACCCTATTGTTTGTTTCCTTGTTCTTTAGAGGTGGGTTTACATTATTTTCTATATTCCAAGTAATAAGATAGATATCTTCTTGGTGGGCCTTATCAGTCAAGTTCAATCATAATTTTTACATGATAGTTTGTCCAAATCTATTTATGTGATAGCCTAAATTAGTGGTTTAATGTCCTTTTAAGACTGTAAACATTTATACAAACTCCTTAAATACACCCTTCCTGCTGGTTAATTAGAGTTCATGTGCTAACATCTGATGAACATTTAGGCCACTTTTTTTTTTTTTGCAATGAGCTTTGAAATGGATTGGATGCTCGGCAGTCAATTATGGAATGTGAACTTGGCACACCTCTTTGCAAGTGTAAGAAAATGGCTGCTCACAGATTTCCGCTCACCACATCAATAATTAGTCACAACTAATTGATCCCACAGAGTTTAAGTACACTGTGAGAAGAAAACTTTGGCTATTACAACTCTCCATTTCCCTGATTCTCTGGAGCTGACATGTCTTACTCATCTCATGGGACAGCACTGCGTACATTGGTGCCATCCCTGGATTCTCTGAAGTCCATGCATATGATGGCCAACCGGTACAAGTGCAGTATGACCACCAGAAAGTTCTTGATGGCGAAGAAACCAAGCATCTGGTGGAAAACGCTGAAGTACGTCATGACGGTAAGCCTGACCACCAGGAAAGGCCCATCATGGATAAACAAGGCCTCCACAATATGCCATATGTCTGTGCTGTATTTAGTGCAGAGGGACACGTCCTGGTCACCCTCCTCACCTTGACTGTCTGACTTGTTGTTCACCACTATTGAATATAAAGAGACAAAAAACAGAAACGTTATAGTACAGTCAAAATGTTAATGGTATCAAGGTTTCATGCACTTGTAATTCATGTTTATGTAATTTTCATTTCCTTAATTGAACATAAAAGCCTTTCACCTTTATCATAAAAAGCAAACTTCAGGCACCCGCACGTAGAGGAGCATGCAAAATCTCTCCATCAGGGTTTCAAATCTTGTTCCTGCTCCTCTTTGCTTGAGTGTCTGACATTTGCTCTTTTGAACAAGTGTTTTGAGTGCATCTCAAGATTTAGCTATTAACTTTTGAAGTAAAGTTCCTGGAATTAGAGACAGAACTTACAGCCCCAATGCCAAATATCAACACTATATACTGCTTTTGCATAATAATCCTTTCCATGTGTGTTGGCTGACTGACACACAATAAATCTAAAACTATCTGCATAGCTAAATACCACTAGGATTTGCGATTTAAAAAAACTGACCCATAAATCATGTTTGAAAAACTGAAATTGATTAAATTTTCCATGACCAGCTTTCTTACATTAAAATCCCAAAAAGCTTTTTTATTTGAAGCGGTTTATCCAATATACATATCCATGCACCCACAAACATTCAAGAACATAATCTTATCATATGCTCCATTAGTAGCTATTCTCCTTTCTATCATATTACATCATCATCAGGTATATATCATGATACTTGTTTTCTCAGCTGCTGTTTCCAAGGTCAAGAATGAACTTTGAACCTCAGCTTTTAAGCCAACAAGGGGTGAAAATTTCACAATTTGGGTTCACAATATTTCAAGTCTGTTTCAAAACAATAGACGGGTGCTCAGTCTTGCCATAATCATTCCTCCTGTCAGAAGATCCTTTCATAACACGTGATAGCTGCCAAAGTCAACAAGCCTCCTTGTGTCCGAACAAGTTTTTAAAGGTAATCTGAAGATGATATGAAGATTCAGCCATTCAAATGATTCAAATCAACTAGATATCTCTGAACTTTACAGCTCTCATATAAGCTTCAGGTAATCTTTTAAATAATTTTTGCACAATATGGATTTTATCCCCTATCATTTACACTGAAAGCACATTTGAAGGGGATCTTTTAATGGCCAGTATGAACAGAAGGAATGATTACAGCTAGGAAACCCTCCTTCAATGTGCTTATGGACACCTGACTTGAATATTCTAAGTGGGTTGAGAATGAACTTCGAGCCTGATATTTATGAACATGTTTATGTCAACACTTTCTGTGTTTGAAAGGTATTCAAACATACTGTATATGACCCCATGCTCACACTAACAAGATGACACACCCCCATGAGAACACACAAACACATCCTGCACACACTAAAGGAAAGTAGAATCATTTACAATATTCAAGCTAAGTGCTCCAAATGCATTATCACAGTATTATTAAGAGTGTCAATGCCCACTTGTAAATAATTTAAGATTGTGTTATGAATTATTGAGATCATTATAGTTGGGTTCTTTCTGAGAACCATGTTGTGATGTTTCCAATCACTCTGTAATGGTCATCCTTTTATTTTCTTCCATTGTTGAAACCCTATTGTTTGTTTCCTTTAGAGGAGGGTTTAAATTCTTGTCGGTGTTCCATGTAATAAGATAGACATCTTCTTGTTGGGCCTTGGCGAGTAATGGCTTCCCCTTGTCAGCCAAGTTGAATCAAATAGGATGTTTACTTGATAGTCTGTCCAAATCTGTTTATGTAAATAGCTTAAATTAGAGGTTTAATGTCCTTTTAAGACTCTAAACTCCTTAAATACACCCTTCCTGACAGTTAATCACAATGAACTAAATGGGAGATGGGAACAACTTTTCCAAGTAAGTTATGACAACTTTCCTGCTAGTTAACTTTGTGTTAAGCCTGTTTTGAAAAAGCTATATCTATGAAAGTTGGGGCATTTTGCTTAATCATTTGACAAAGCTGGAGATGGAAGAGTGAATGATTTCAACTACTTTTCACTGTTTACTTAAAGCATTGGCAGGGATGCTATTGACTTAACTGATGTTTTTGCCAATCTCTAAACACATTATCTCCGACATTGAGTAGAGGTTACGTACAACAATGCACATCTGTAACTGCTTAAGCACCAATTGTTGGTTTAACTGAGAAACACACACACACACACACACACACACACACACACACACACACACACACACACACTGACCGGCTAGATGTAGGGGGAACTGCAACATGCTCCAGGTCCATACACCTAAGATGATGTAGACCATGTAAGGACTATTCCCTCTGGAGAAGAGCAGAAGAGAGGCAGAGACTGAACAGAGTGATTAAAACAGCAGAGAGGATTATCAGTGTCCCGCTGTTACCATTGCTGGGAATCTACAATAAGAGATGCACACACAAAGGGAAATGCATCTTCCAGGACTCCTCTCATCTCTCTCACAGACACTTTTCTCTGCTGAAGTCAGGAAGGAGATACAGGAGCATTCGGACAAGGACATCTCCATTACATAACAGCTTTTTCCCATCTGCTGTCAGACTACTGAATGCACAACAATAATCACAATAATCACTGGCTGTCTGTCCCCTCCACTATGCACTTAATTTCTTAAATGTTAAACTAATTTAGCGCTTATTTATTAATATTATTTTTTATTATTTATATAGTGTCTTAATTTTAACTGACAAGTTGAATGTTAATTATTGCACTGTTCTCTCTTTTTTAAGAGAGTGTTTTAACTTGTGAAATTTTTATGTACCTGCATAAGAATGACAATTAAAGTGAATTAAATTTAAATTAATTAAAGACACTGAAAATATAGCAAAAGTAGGTAACACTTTAAAACTGCTTGAATTGTACACGTTTTCATACATATATGCATTTTAAGTGACTGACTGAGTATAGACACATAAAAATATGATACACATTCATAACATGATACCCACTTGAGATCTGACATTGTCTCACTGGTAAATTCAAGGATGTCTGCTGCTGTGCCAACAAAAATCAGGAGAAGCTGAGAGAGCTCATCTCTTGTGACTCCGCCTCCCAGGGGGAGGATCCACTTCCCTACGATGAGGAGGATGAGCAGGATCTGATGAAGAGCTAGGATCCAGTCATTGGAGCAAACAGCTGATAAACTGTCATTTATCATTGATAAACTCTGAAAAAAAGAAGGGAGATTAAAAGTTATTTCATAATTTTCCAGAATGTTCACAGAGTCATTCACTCAGTCATGTTATCCCTTTACATGCAGCTAGCTCTCAACTCATGTAACGCTACCCGTTTCTGGTTGATATTATTGCTGCAATGTAAATTCAGTTTCCCTTCCCAGCTTCAGCTGCTGTGCAACCATGCCTTGAGAGAGATGAAGGGATGACACCTTTCTTCATTTGTTAAAAGTTATGGCTTGTGACTTATTTTTAAAAAGACAACACAAAGAGAGAGAGAGAGAGAGAGAGAAAAGGCGAGTGAGACAACGCTGGTGAGGAGAGACAGGGATAGAATGCTTTCTCTGAGAGCGAGAACGTCCGTGAATAAAAAAAATGTTTTCTAACCATTTCACGGTGGTTATGTTATAAAGTGCAAATAAACAACCACCACCAAACACTCAGATATACTATGGAGACAGACACTCTTAGTTTCGGTTTTATTTTCCTTCCCTGCATTTCTCCTTTTCATTCATTCATCACATCCAACAAATGTAGCAGTAAATACAAAGAACAAGACAAATCTGTGTTGTTTTTTCCTGTGTGTGTGGATACTGTGTTTCAAGCACAGCACATGAGTAGCTCAAGAGAAAGAAGAGAGAGACAAAGAGAAACTGATTATTTTAGGATTGACAACACTCTTTGTTATGTATTTTATTATTAAATGCAGCCCTTGATACACTTGACATGAGAAAAGATTCACTATTACAATGTTTAACATCTGTGTATAATAGAATTCTAGTTTCTTCAGTCCGTTGCAAATATTTTGAACATGCACTGCGCTAGTCCCTATCTAATTTCTAAACTTATATTATAATGACTTCAACATGTTGCACGACTTTCTATGTGAAACACAGTCAAGGGCCAGAGAATGAAGCCAGCTTTGGGAGGTGAGCATATCTAATTAAATTCCCCAGAGCTAAACTGGCGAGGTGGTCATGTTATTGTTAAAATCGAAACTATTTTAAATGTTTTCCTTTTGTTGTTGTCCATCACTGGTGTTTCAGACTTTGCTGGTTTGTAATGGATAGCAGACATTCTATTTGTTGACTGTCATCTATCATCCCCAAATCTGAACTTCATTTATACAGATGTTGGTGGTATTCTTATTTTAACACATCCGTTGCGTTGTTTATTTGCATTGTGTAGTACAAGTCTCTGTTCTCTCAATTGAATAACTTTGTAAACTAATTTAATTATAATTACTGGGCTGCTCTGCATCTTGCACTTAGGTTTGTTCTATTCTGTCTACAAAGCAACAATAGAGCTTTTCCTCTTGTGCTGCCTTTGATATTGTAAATAATCATTTTAACAGATGGTCTGGAACCTGATACAGTCAGGTTTATTTTGTTTTTGTTTTTTTTAACAATGATTTATTCAGGGAAGTTTCACTGTAAGAAAGCCTGTCTTTTGCAGGAATGCCATGATCACATTCACAGAGTTACACACATTTATTTCTGGAAGCTGCCCAGTGCAACAACAGTCTGATCTGCTGACCACTGAGCAGCTGCATTTTAGCAGTTTTGGGTTTGCTGAAGGGCAAAATCAGTGGTGGTGATAGGAGGAACAAGCTCTGCTCTTTCAGTTTCCCAACCTAGATTTATCTTGCCCATCTGGGGACTAAACCAATGAACTTCCGATCACAAACTCGCTTCTGTAACCTTTAGGACACCACAGCCCATTTGCAGGCTATTTTATTGTGCTACTCTGACCTGTGGAGTCCCTCAAGGGTCAATCATTTTTCATTGTTGCTTCATGTTGCTTTTATGGCATTTTCTCAATCTTGTATCATTCCTGTGGTGAAGAAATTAGACCTGTAAATAAAACAAGAAATGGCAGAAGTAATAGCAGTATTCAGTATTATAATGAATAACAAGGATAAATCTTATAAGGTTTTGCCTGTTTCATGTTTTGGGTTTTTGTTTTTTTTTTGGTTAAAGGCCGTGACATTTTCTTCCAAACATTAAATAGGTCAAAAATGTATTTCTAAAAAAGGTGTAAAAAAAGGTGCATTTCAACCATTTAGATTTTAATTGTGGAGCTAGGCTTCACAAACTGTGTTTCAAGATTTCTGTGTGCAGGATTTAGTGGGCGGGTCTGAGAATCATAAACCCGCGCACACCACTACTACTACTACAGTCTACAGTTAGCTGAGTTAGGCGCCGAGCTAGCCGCTGAGTTAGCAGCAGAAAGCTCTCAGACCTAGCGTCCATGTTTCGGGTAGAGGTGGTGACTTTAATTGACAGGTGACACTTGGTAGGGGGCGGGGTTTCAGCTGACTCGGCGGGCACTCGGGAGCAGAGAAAGAGGCTGAGTTTTACTCATCTTTGAAGCCTAATTTCATATATTTTATCAAATCAATTACTTGATGTTCTTTCTGGCTGCTTGACTGTCATTAACACAATCCACTGACTGTTTTAGTTCTCCAGATGTTGGTTGTTGTGTAATGTTCCTTCCCAGAATCCAAGCCTGTATTTTTGCAGAGTCCCTTTGTCTCTCCAATTAGTTGATTCTTTCTGATTTCTCCGAGATCAGACTCTGATGACCGCTGGGGTAGCATCCATTTTGGAAGTTTGGTTTGGAACCAAACTTGTTTATGTTTTTCTCTTCAGCAATCTCTCACTGGGAATTCTGCTGCACGATTAGCTAGTACCGTAAGTCTCCTCAGGGTTCCTATATTAGCTCAGTGCTGGCTTCTAATCTGATTTTTGAATGAATTTTAAATTCTTCTTATCAGTGTTCAGGTTTTACACACCTCAGGTACACCATGTGTCAGTGAATTGCTGATCATTCCTCTGGCATGGAGTGACTTTGCATAAAAATGAGGATTAAATGTGTGCACACTCTGACACCGAGCATAACCACAGTCTTGAATTCTTCCTCACAGACACGCGCAGTGGTGGCCTAAAGAAAGCAAGCTTGCGTCCAGAATTGCATCGGTTCAATCCCTGGACCGGCAGGATCAATCTGGTTGGGGAGTTAAAAAGCAGTGCTTGCCCCTCTCTCATTACCAACATATGAGGGGCCCTTGAGTAAGACTCTAACCCTAACCCCAAGTGGCAAGCAGATCAGACTGTTGATGTACTGAGTAGTTTCCAGAGATTAATGTGTGTAACTGTGTGAATGTGATTAGGGCCTTCCTGCAAAAGACGGGCTTCCTCTCAAAAACTTCCCTGAATAAATACAGGTCATGCAACAAAAATGAAGAATTACACAGTAGTTGTGCCCTAAATTCACATGAGGGGTCATACAGAAATACACAGTGCACATAAGCACCTATAGCTATATCGATTCAGAGAAGAAACAAGTAGATGTAGATCAGAATGAGTTAAGACAATTTTTACATTTGACAATATTTTATTCTGCACATAATATAGAATTCAAAAGCATCAGCCAATTATTTTACCAATCCACTCAGACGATTGACTCTTGTTGATTCAATAGTTAAATAAACCATAATATCTAATATAAACCTGAAAATACTACAATTATGCAAATTAATTGAGTAGATTGACATTTACAGGCATTTACAGTAACACAATGCTTCATTATAATTAAAGGTCACTGCTCTTTATCAGCTATCCTTATCATAATCACTCCTTATCATGCCATTTCACACAACAATGGTTCCAGGCAATTTTCTTGGTAAAACTCACTATAATACTAATTTGAGCAGCTGAAAAAAAAACCCAATTAAATGTTCATTTGGGCATCTGATTATTGTTTTATGAAAAGAGTAACAAATTGTGAAACCATCTTTTAATGGAGGTATGACAAAAATGGTTATGATCTGGAAAAATGGTGGTAAACTGAAATAAAGATATGCAATCCAGCCGTATTCATAGAACATGTTAACAAAAGACTATTCTCACAGTAAATTAACTATGTTTTATTTAGATTTAGGGAACTGCTAACCACTCTGTAAATCAAAGACTCAACAGTATGATGTTACCTTGTCAGCATTTTCCAAATTTAAAACTGAAGTCAGTCATTTTGAGAACTGACGCTCGCAATGATGAAAATTAGTTTCTAGCGAAATCTGCGCTATTATGAGTTTTGTGGTTTCACTACCCCTAATACACGAGAAATCACGCGAAATACATCATTTAAAAAAAACCCTGAATCTTCATCGTTATCCTTGTCCATTTATTTTCTTTGCCAACATATTATGAGACAGAATATGTTCAACTATAAGAGACACTTTTTTTCAGGCTGCCACTCTTACCTTTCGGATGTCCTGGTGCGTGAGGTTTCCATGGGTCTCGTTCCCAGAGAAAACACCGAGTAAACCCTTCCAAGAGTCAAGCTTTTTGCACTGAAAAGAGAGAGGCTTTTCACACACTACTTGTGCTTTTCAATACAAGTAAAACTTTATAAAGCTTCATGTTTTAAGGCAAATGCAGTACTTGATGGAATTCATAAATGAGGAACTGTGGCTTTAGTTGCAAAGAGTTCTGCAATCCTCTCCCACCTGCCAACATCTGTCATTAGATGATATGCTTGGATAGTACGAGGGGCATTTTACTGATCATTTACACAAGTGTTTTGGTGTCTTGGGTACGTGCATGGACTACCTCAGTGTCGTCTCTGTTTTCCTGGTGGTGGAGCTCAAGGAGCCAGATGGAGGGAATGATACTGATGAGAAACATAAAGATTGGTGGAGAAAACCTGCAAGAGAGACCAACAGTACTTAACTCAGCTTCATCAAGACACTTAAGAATGATGTAATACAAACCTTGAATCTCCGTTTAGTATTGATTAGTGAATATTGCAGCTGAAACTACAAGTTGATTAATTGAATACTCAAGTGACAGACAAAAATGCTAAAAGAAATATGCTGTTTCCAGCATTTCATATCTTTGTATTCATGACTGTTTCTCACTGTTTTGTGACCTATTTTTTGGCAAACAATCACTCATCTTTAGATTAACAGTTGCTTTCAGTTTATTTTGTCACATCCCTGCTTCTTGTGAGATTCAACAGTTTGCAAACACATGTTTTCCATCATGTCTGAGTGTGGAGAAGGAGCTGAAGGGGTGGAGGATTTTCTTCTTGAGAAATTTACATTCTGCAATGTTTCTCAAAGTTTTATGTCTCCCTCTGTGACAGCTGTGGCCAGATGCATTATGTTTTTGGGTTGTCTGTCCATCTCATTGTCGTGGACTTAATGTCTCGGGAATGATAAAAAAGGAATTTCTTTAAATTTGGCATAAACGTTCGTTTTGGACTCAAGGGTAAATGTACTGGAATTTGGAGGTCCAAGTTGAAAGGTCAAAGTCGCTGTGACCTTACAAAACAGGTTATTGATCATCAAGAATTCATACACTATTCATGACACAGTTATACTATGATGAATTTACATCATTTTATATCCAAATGGTCAAAGGTCAACTTCACAGTGACAATATAATGCTCTGCAAAAACACTTTCCTGGCCGTTATTCAAAGCCAACTAAGGAACAGAGGGAGAGATTGTGACCATATTTCACAGTTGGTCAGATACTGAACCTGTGATACTAATCTGGTTTGCCCATTGAAATTGTGGTGATTGATCTGTGCTGCCGGGTTGAAGATCTGTGTCCATTTTAGATTGTGTAGCTTCTTTGCATTTTGCTTTCCCATGGTACTATACTTGTATGAGTCCACCCTCTTCACTTCCTCTCCCTGCATGATAACCAAGACAGAGGTCCTCCTGTTCCTCTTGTAGTCCACTACAAATTGTTGTGCTTTTTTTATATTGAATTCCAGGTGATTATCGTTGCACCATGTGATAAAGCTCTCTATCAGTCCTCTGAAAATGGTCTCTAAGTGAAAACAGCATATTTTCTTACTGGAATCATACATGTTAATATAGAAATAACCTCAATTTCACCAACAAAATACACTTAAAGTCCGTGTAATGTAAGAATAAATATGTGTTCTGAGTTTGACATACCACAGAAAAGTGTGTTGTTAACCACCCTGCCAAATCTGAATGATTAAAAAAATCGCCAATTATATGAAATTAGGCTTCAAGGTCTTCAAAAGCAGCCTCTTTCTCTGCTCCCAAACGCTGTGGGAGTGCCCGCCGAGTTGCTGAAACCCCGCCCCCAACCAAGTGTCACCTGTCAATCAAAGTCACCATCTCTACGAGAAACATGGATGCTACTTCTCTGAGCTTTGTGCCGCTAGCTCAGCTGCTAGTCCGGCGGCTAGCTCAGCTCAGTGCCATAGAGAAATAAGACTTGCGGCACTCTTTGATCTCGCTAGCGGGGTGGTCACATGGTTCATGTAAGCCTGTACAGTTCCAAACAGACGCTGAGCTGTCATGTTTTTTGATGGGACTGACAGCGGCGATTGTGACATTGAATGGTAATTATAAAATAAATATATATGAAAACACATACCCAAGTACTTGTTTGACTCTTATTGCATTATTGCATATTTGCAAATGTCATGTTATACCAGTGCTCTCAAGTTTCATGAAAAGTTTGGCATGAGATTACACAGCTATAAGGACGCTGGCTCTCACACATGCTGCATTGATAGTCACACAAACACACTGTGTGGTGGGATCTATCACTTCTCATAGTGAGAAACGATCGGTGTGGCGTAAGAGCGTGTGAACTGCTTGAAATGCGTGTGACTCACGGTCAATGCGTGAGACTTGAGAGGTCTGCCCAGAAAACATTACATTATTTCATTTTGAACACCACATATTTGATGCGTCATTCGTACAACTCTAAATTTGTTGAAGGTTTTTAGCAAACATTTACTGCCTTGCACTGAATTTTTTTCTAAATGTTTAAAAATACCTTTTACTTCACCTTTAAGATTTGATTTTGTCTCTGTGAGTCAAAAAAGACAAATTACTGTATTTAAATATAAAATATTGGTGTTACACTGTATGACAATATTACGTCACACTGAATGACACATATCAAAATGGCCCAAAAATATTGATTAAATGTGATTCCTTTAGCAACAACAATAATGATCCTATAAACAATTATCTGCAGCATCACCAGTATTTTTTTCAAAGTTAAAAACTGTATAAAAATCAGGACAAGATGTTTAAGATGTCTACAGTTTACAGATAATGTGCCTTAAAAACATTCAAATGATATAAAATAGTTCAAAATGATAATATCCACTATTAATACAACAACTACATACAACAAATACATATGATGCATGATTAAATGTTATAAACTACTGAAAATATGGAATAAAAATGCTACTGTCATTCAGTGTAACGTTTATGTCATTCAGTGTGACATGTTTAACAATGGAGAATTTGTTGCACTGAATGACAGAAACATTACACTGAAGGACGGATCTCATACATAAACACATTTATCAGGCAGTTCCTTTGCTACCTATATAAAGTTATGACCTTCACCTATAGACATTATCATTAATTATCATATTTAATATAGCTTTTTAAAAAATCATAATATTTAAAGTTTGTTTTCTGTGTCGCACTGAAGGACACACATTTTTGGACCATGGGTTACAAGCCGGTGAAAAACTCAAATTATCAAATATTACAGAGAGATGTAGTCACTTGAGCACATGGACAGAGGGTCCTCTAAGGGTCCTTTTCATGATGTAACACACTGTCACATGATCAGCATTATGTGGTATGCTTTAAAATGACTTTTTACCCATTGTTACACTGAATGACATTGATGACGCACACATTTTGGGACAAATGTTATTCACATTTTAAAATATTTTAAATTATTCTATATATTGTTGCAAACACTTACAAAATTATGCCATGGGTGTTAATTTATATTTTAGGATGATTTTTCTACATTTTAAAATCAATTTTGTCATTAGAATTTAACTTGGGACAGTTACACTGAATGACATTTTGACACTTTAAAGCTCAATAACTCCCTTAATTTAATACTTTGACACAGATATTTCTGGGTGAAAAGAAGAGTAACAGTTAAGTGTTTTAATATTATATTTATGGGGTTGAGCATAGCTCTGTGTTGAGGCTACAGTCCTCGCTGCAGGCGACCCCGGTTCCAATCCTGTGCCAAGCGGTCTTATCCTGCGTGTCATCCCCCCCCTCTGCCTCCTGTTTCCTGTCTATCTCTACTAACCTGTCCATTAAATTAATGGCCTTTGGACACTAAATTTACACGTCTTGTCTTTGACCCTTATGCTAATCACCGCTGCATTACGTAAGGCGGTGGTGATTTTCAGACCCGCCCACTAAATCCTGGACACAGAAATCTTGAAACACAGTTTGTGAAGTCTAGCTCCACAATTCAAATCTAAATGGTTGAAATGCTTTTTACACCTTTTTTAGAAATACATTTATGACCTACTTAATGTGTTTGGAAGAAAATGTCTGAATTCACTTTACACAGTCTTTAATAACCTTTAACTTCCTTTTACCTACCTACTTAACTAAGTAACTAATTTAATTCCTTCAAAACCTTCCATATTATATGAGTGTGGACAGACATGGATGTAAACTATTACTAAAGTGGTTGGCGGAAGCACACACCCATTGGGCAGTATTTTTATTTCTTATTATACATTTTTAAAAATGCATGCAGTCACTGATATTTTTTTAACTGCCAGGCATGTAAAGACAATGAACAACAGAGTATTGTTTGCAGGCTGAGTTAAGGCATGGAGGAAGACAATTTGGGGTACCACCCCATCCTCACTGTCCCCTGACAAGAGAAACAATAGGGAGCAGCAGGATGCAGGATGTATTTTGGGGAGGTGGGGGATGGGGTGCAGGCAGGGGAGACCCTTTTTTTTTAAATTAACGTCCAACATATTTTAAATCTACACAGCAAAGAAAAACTGCACAAGTAAGACAGCTGAGATTAGTTTTAGACACAAACTAAATACATCGAGGATTCATAGGCTAATCAACAAAGCCAGATGTAGTATAATATAATAAATATCAAATAAAATACATTTACATGCAAACACTTCATCTTACCATTTGTAATCTTTTCCCTTTCGCCTCTTCAGTGTAATTATCATTTCAATGACAAGCGGCAAATAGAGGAAAGTCAACAACCAGTAAGTCTGGTCTTTCTTCACCCATGTCACCCTCCACACTCCGACCAGAGAGACGCAGATAAATAAACCTCTGGTAACGATCGCGCCTATAAACTTGATCAGATTCATCTCGTTGGCAGCTTGCAGGTCAGTACTGTGCACCAATAGAGCTGTCCTGTTATTCCTGAAAGTTAGGCTCCCACACCACCAGCCACTTCTGTTCTCACAGTGAAAAAAAGACACTACTTGATCTAGACTTTCGTGCAAAGTCCAAAAAGTTTTAAGCTCCGCCTTGACAGGAGTTACATCCAGTTTTTTTTCCTGACTGGGGACCAGATAATAAAATGAGTGACTGCGCTGCTGTTGCACACATGATAGAGTTTCTTCTGAGTACTCATTCAAGAGTCACTTTGTGATTTGTGGATGGTATCATTAGTCCATAACAGACTTCCTCCCTGTGAGCGCACAGGAGAGGGCAGCATCACATCATCAGTAACTCAGCAGCAGTATCAGCATCATGAGGCACTTCTGCTATTTTCATTCCAGGAAACTGCAATTTAAGAGCTCCGACTAAACAGAGAGAGAAAGAGTGACTAATGGACTGCAAGTTCACATTGCTACTGAAGTGCTGATTTTATCAGTGCAGTTACATGGAGCCATACTGGAAGTGAGGGGCTGCGGTTCATTTAAATAGCAATACCACAAGGTAAACACATTCATTTGTAAATATAGTCAAGGTCCTCAGTTACATAATTTACATAAGTTAATGTACAGATGCAACATCAGTAAAATGTACTAAAAACATCCAACTTTGAAGTCAGTTAAGGTAGCCTATATTGTTGTTGTTGGTTATTCTTGGGCTAATTAAAATATATATAGGCTACTGATAATTATTCTAAATAGTGTAGTCAAATTATTAACTGTTAATTTAAAGATAATAAAGATAAGGGATTTTACAGTTTTATAGTTGACAAGTAGGAAGTAGGAAGGGGGGGGGGGGTTGATTAGTTAACTTATAATTAACTAATCAATTTTCATTTTCATTAAAATTTGATTTATTTTTAGTTTTTACAGTAAAATGTTCAGTTTTTTGAAAAAATATGTTTTCTCATAATATACTTCACCATTCAAACATGAAAAAAAGAGTTTAATTGTTAATACACAGGACATGTTCACATACACGGATACAACAAAAAAAGCACTATAAAAACAAAAGCAACACAAAAAGAAGTCTGCTTAATGTCATAAGATGTCATCATTTTAACATATCTATGCTGCCTGTTATGGGTTTGTTTGTACAGGAGTTATAACAATGGACATTTTATAATAAAATATGGGAATGTTCTCAACATTTCTACATCAGTCTCTAGGGTTTATTCTGTTTAAAACCACTATCATGTATTCTAATCACATATCTTATTATCTCCCCACGCAGGAAATAACACGTCAGACCAAGTCCGCCCCGGCTTTCTAAGTCTAAAACACACAGACATGCACATGGGTTTAGCCCCCCCCCCCTTCACATGCACACACACACACACACACACACACACACACACACACAAAGAAAGGAGTAATTTTGCCCTACTTGGCTGCATGTTGAGTTTATTTCTATTCAAATCAATCTGGTCAGCCAGCCAACCAGCCAGCCAAAGCAGGAGAGAGGAAACAGCAAAGCCTGCGACCTTGGAAAGGAGGCAGACTTTTCCTGTCTTTGTTCCAAGTTGTCTGTCATCGTCTTTTTGGTTTACATCATATGATATCACAACGAGTATTTCAGAAAGTGAATGAAGTACAAGAACTACAGTAGGATAGAGAGTATCCAGCTGCATGCAGGAAATAAACGAGCTTGGCTACATCCTGCGTTACAAACATTGTGGGTTAAGTTTTTTTTTTAAGTGCTATTTGTGAGACATGTTCCCTGTGTTTATCCCGTTTCCTGGTTTCTAAGCTGTTAAAGTCGAGAATAAACTGTGAACAACAAAAGTGGCTCTGACATAAAAATCAAGCCAATTTTAGTCCAGAGTGTTCCCCTCTTCTCTGCAGCAATTTACTCGTTCAAAGGGTGAGAGACAGTCAGTCATAAAGGGAAACAAACGCTCCTCTGTTGTCTGAGACAGAGAGGCCATCCAACATCATACCCCAGACCTGGTGTTACCCAGTGACTCTGTTCAAGACTTAACTCTCAGCTGTGTGGAGACGAGAATGACGGAGATGGCTGAGGGCGCTTTGGTCACTGATCACAGAACAGTGATTCTCTCTATGCAGCTGCGTCAATTACCACTGCTACAAAGCTCACTGTCTGCTGCATCAGCACAAAAAACTATGCAATAGAATAGACCACATTAGGGCAATAATAGATATTAGTGTTTGAAATATTGTTTGTTATGAGTGCCTACAAACTATAAAAGCAGGATGACAACTAGATATAAAATAGAACTGGAAATTAAAATCAAACAGGAGGCAAAATGCAATTAAACCCGCTTCAGTGAAACCTGTGTATCAAGAAAGCTCTTGCAGTCTCATATTAGGGATGTAGAATTATTTCCCTCTCTCTCAATAAACTCTCATTTTTGGTTGGTTTGTATTGCCACTCGCTCATTTCGACAGTGCACACACAGCAAAGTACAGACCATTACACATCACAAATCTCTTTCCCAGTTTTTGCTATCTTGCCTTCATTATTCTGAATGTCTGAGACTGTTGAAGTTGGTGTCTGAGGGCAACAGCCTGGAGTGCTATCCCAATTAAAGCAAGAAGGCTGAAAATATTTGGTGGATAAAGTGTGATACCGGAGAGGAGTTGTGCAACGTGTTTTGATTTTGATAGAGTTCACGCATAAACCGTGCAAATTTTTGGTGAACGGCCACAATTTTGTTATCACAGTGACAAAAAGCAGTCATTCATGTCTGGCTGATACCTGATCCATGTAATAACTAGTGTCAATATCGAACCAGTGCACAGAACTGTTGCATCAGATCTCTTTATGCGTCATATGTTATGTTTATTTTAATCCTATAACTATAACTTAAAGTGTTTAAGGAAGAAAAGAGAATATGTTTTAGCATTTTTATCCCTTCATAGTATATATTTATATAAAGTTAAAAGACCTCTGCTGTTGAAACGGTCATTCCTAACAGTACAAACCTGCTAAACCTCAGAGATTTTCATTTGTTTGGGTTTCAGCAGACACTTTAAGTGTTGCAGCTGTTTAAGGGTTTTTTTCTCATCGTGATGAGAAGAAAAGTCAAGTAGAAACACTAAATCCCTGCTAGCTCATGGCATTAAGACAGCAAATTTAAAATAACACCAGGCTTCAGCAGAATACATCAGCAATCAAGGAGTTGTGCCAAACTCTTAAAAGTCTTTATTGAGTGCTGTTTTTATTTCATGTTGTATTCAAAAATGCAACCAGGTTAATTCACCTTTTGAGAATAAAACACAACAGTTAAAGTGTAGCTTATATCATTTTGTGACAAACAGCCACTTCTTTATTAAGTCTGGCTAATTAATAACTGAGCTGTTATGTCACTCTGTAAATTACCCTCTGTAATCTTTTGTAAAACAGCTGTCACCAGCTCCATGTTGTTACTGTTGTATCCCAACAGGTGGCACTCAACACCACAGCTTCTGGAGCAGAGAAAAATATATCACTGAGAGTCACACCTTTATTAGTCAACCTGACATTTGTGCTAATGGACAAAAGGCTCAGCACACTAGGTGCAGAGGAGGGGGGGAAGACTGGTGAGGTGTTATTAAAATTAGCAGCCATTGCTCTGTGTGTGTGTGTGTGTGTGTGTGTGTGTGTGTGTGTGTGTGTGTGTGTGTGTGTGTGTGTGTGTGTCTATTTTTAGGAATGAAATATGTTTTGTTTCACCATCACACAGCGCAGTTACCACAGTTCAGTGAATATAAGTCATATTTTCCAAAAGAGAGCTCCTTTTATGGAAAAACCACTGAATCCATTCCTCTTTTGTTTATTCATTTAATTTCATGGCAGCTGCACGAGCTTTAAAGCCATATCAGAAACAACACAAGTGGATTGTTTCCCAAATATAAACTTTTCTTTAAACAGTACAGGTCATGGGTGAAGCAGGTGGCTAAATGGTCACACAGCTCTGGCCTTGATTCCCTCCCCACGTTTCAAAAATACTGTTTCAGCTCTGAGCCCTGCAGAGTCACACATGTCAGGCATTTGCATTGGAGAAATTGGACTTAAATGGGTAACACATGACTCATTCTGTCTCAGCCCCGACAGCTGCAACAGGCCAAGCAGTTATTGGACAAATATGATTCGCCTCAGAACAGAGCTAGTCTTCAAAGCTTTTCCAATGTGGAATCTTTGACGTAAGCTGAAAAATAAAGAGATATTGAAGGGGATTTAGTGTGAAACATATTGAGTTACGTTCAAACCATATCATGAGTATTCATTTTCCTTTCACTTGCTAGATTTTTTTTTCTGACCTTAACCTGACAACTGTTATGAATTCTGCATTAGCAATCAAAACAAAAGACTATTATGCAGTGCTGTGCAGGCCCCTGGTTGCTACTTGGCTCATATTCCCTGTACAGTAAACAGCCCACAGATGTTTTACATTGATATTAACAACCTTAATTTGTCCTGTGCAGAAAAAGGCCAAGCATAGCGTGGGGATTAAGTTCTCAGCCATGTATCACACACAGTACAGACAGCAATCTCATTTAGCTTGAGTGAAGTTTACAGTGAGTGGGTTTTGCATAGGTCATTAGTTGTCTCAAAATACCCCCCTGTCACCATAGCAACTTCAAGTGACTGCTAAATTGCCTTATAAAATGAGATAAATTATTAATGCTGAGAGGTTTTTTTTCTTTAATATGTGTGCTCAGGCTCTGAGCGCTTAACAAAATACTGTATTTCCTTCCCTGCGCTGCTGTAATGGAACTATTCAGCAGCTGTCAGTCATATTTCAAAACTTATCCTTTTGCCTCCATTCTTGAGTAGGCTGATTGCCGTGTCCTGATTTGTAGATATATCACAGGGATTACACAGATTACAACAGTATTGCGCACACGACAACTGAAGCTGTTATTCAAATAGAATACCTTCTGACAAATCTTGAACACTGCTAGTATAAAATGGCTGCATTGTGATTGCCTGTGCACACAGTTATTTGACATATACATAATGCAGTAGTCTCAGCCCAGATGGGAGGTTGACACGCACCAGTGAATAATCTGATCATAGATGTCTGCTGACATTTATGCCCGTTTTATAACAATTCAGTGTTTGACAGAAAAGGCAATGGTGATGCATTACACAGATGGTAAAAGCTGAGGTCACTGTCCTCAGCGACTTCTTAGTCAATGATAGTTTGACCACTGGGTGTAATAACCTGACTGATGTTTGAAATGTGCCGAGCAAATCGTAAATGCTGAGATCGGGTTCTGTATTAATGTATTCCTCAGATGTGGAAGTGACACTGTGACCTCTTTGCTTCAAAAATACAGCTTTTTTTTTTTTTTTTTTTTTTCAGATCCAGCAGTGTTCGCCTCACTCCCTACACTGAAAACATCCATAACTCATAGGCAGCTGTAACTCAATCTAACAAAATGCCTTTTCAATCACTCTCATCTTTTATAGTTATACCCATCAGACATTTACATAAATGCATTATTCATGGTTCTAATCCCGGTTTCAGATGGGGAGATATAAAATGCGACTCTGTGTGTGAGTGTGTGTCCTGATGTGTATGCAGATGGCAAGGGAATGAAGCAGCCTATTTTGTTTGTGGTTTGCACATTTCTGATTCAGCTGAGCACTCTCCATCAATGAGGCAAATTTACATTTGCTGCTGCAGTAATAACCTAAAACCCATAGTGATGTTAACACTTGTGTACACTCGAATTCACGTTGCCCTGCCGCATGATTACATTTGTGTGGCGCTTAATAAAATGACTCACTTGACATTATCAAACAATTCAGCAGTAATAGTTGCCCATGAATGTGAAATTGTGTTTTGCAGGCAATTAGTTCATTGTCATGGTAGTCATGTTTGCCTTATGAATTACTATGTATCATACACATATAAATATATGATAATAGGTACGATCAATGGCTGCAGCCGTGAATGGATGAAATTATTGATTAAAATGGGGGAGCTCAAAGTTGAATACTGTAATTGAAAAGATGGATTGCAGTAACCATAAATTATGCATCAGACATGATGAGGTGTGGTAGCTCAGATAAACATGTGTGATAATAGATAAGAACAAAAAGAAAGAAACCTATCTTTTTTTCTTCCAGGAGGCTATTTATTCTATTGTGAGCAGTAATAATCCAGCGAAAACACAGTTCACTGCATGCGGTAGCTCCTTTGATGTTCTGAAGATATCACAGCATCACAGATATTTATGAGCTATGTCAGTTAATATTCAGTCTACAGTACACTGGCAGACACCTGCGAATACACAGAAATTATCTCAAATAACCTACCGGTGAATGTATCGAACTTAGTGTCTGATTAAAAGTGATTCTTTCAATAACATAATTGGATTTCCTGTACATGTTGCTGTCCACTGTAGGTGGACTCACATGTGATTGAATGGAGAGAAATGTAACACCATATTTTAATGAGTCTGAAAGGCTAAAATTAGTTCAGTAACATCACTCAGATCTCCTGTTACCTTTCCTAGAGTCATCCTGCGGACGGGGGCCATTGTCATGTGATTATAGTGGCACAAAGACGCAGGTGTAAAGTTACTATTGAAATGTGTTCCTCTGGACAAATTACTTGATGGATTTTTAATGTCCCAGGGCTTTCCATTAATGATAGATGGATATCCACTGAGTAATGCAATTGTGCAATGTGGACTCAGTAGAAGATAGCGTGTATTGGCCTAATTTCTCAGAGGCTTTCTTGCTTTAGTCATCTGTAGATTTTCATAATGCCTGGCAGAGCGATTAGAAATGTGGATATTCACATTGAGAGCTTTAACTGTGTAAGTAAAAGTGATGTTTGGACATGTAGATCCCCCCTTACTGCCCAATGCTGCTGAACAGGTCAGAATATTTCCACTCTAAAGCTATTATCAGCCTTTTATTAGATGGATTTTGGGAATGAGAGGGCCGTAGGTGGTTTTAACTCCTTAATGGACATTTTGAGAACCAGGTGTCTTGTTTATAGTTAAGTTTTCAATGGTATCATATTGAATTGATTGATTGATTTAATTGTATTTTAGTGTTATTTCCAAGAGCTTAACAGTTTTTTTTTTTTTTTTTACATTTAATTTTGATTTTCAGTATAAACAAACATACAGTACATTTCATGAACAGCTCAGCCACAATTAAAAACATAGTATAGTGTCATTTAAATAAAATAAAATAATAAAATAAAGTACACAGTGATAGAGAATACAATTCCTTCAGTTCATCCATCTCACTCCAAATTTTGTTTTGTCCTTGGTGTTGGTGCGTTATCTGACTTCCACATAAGTAGAATAAGTTTTCTCGCTACAACCATACCATATGCAATGAACTTAACAGTTTTTAACAGTTTGTCAGACTTTGTAATATTATAATAACACATAGTAGGTTATAAAAGTCACTTGGTAGTAAAAGTAACCCAGCATCTTTATTGTACAAACAGAATAGTTCCATAAAAACAAATGTTCTGATTATAAACATCTGAAATGATGACAAATCTAATACTGGAATAGTGAATTTGTTGAAATTATTATGTCAAAATTGATTTTTGAGGTGTATTCAATGCAGACACAATGCAGTGATCATTTGTTATATCCAGATTGATACAACTTATATTGGTAATAGTTATTCAACAAAGCCTACTTTAAACCTGCAATAACTCATTTTGGCCTTTTGGAGGCACCGGAAACAAGATGTAACACAACATTGACCTATTACCACTTTTTTATGTTGACAGGACAAACATTTGCATGACTACAGATAAACACGATGACTTTGTCGATTTTTTTTCCCCCCGGTCTTACACAATAACAGAGGTAGAGAGATTGTACTGCATATTATATTACTTTTTTTTATTTTTTATATGAGTATTAGTTAATTATTTATCCATCAATAAAACAATGTGCATTTTTGTTATAGCCTCATCTAAAACATGATGATAAAATATTAATATGATAAAATCAATATTGAGTCAGTGCCTTTGTCCATTAAGAATTCATAGAAATGTTGTATATTTGTATTTAACTTTAATGGAGAATAGAGCTGCACCAATTTGTTATTTGTCGATCAGTTATCAACTATTATGATAATCAATAATCGTTGTGGACATTTCAACAAAATCTCAAAAATGAACTGTTTTCAGTTTCTTGAATGGGATGTGAGGAGGAGGATGTGATGCTGCCTTACATGGGCATGCTGCCTGTCATACATGGTGGTAATTATCAATTAATTAATTAATCACCAATATCTTTGGGTTTTGGGCTGTCCGTCGGAAACAGTAAGTGATATTGCTGATTTTTCAAAACGAACTAATAAATCAAAAATAATAATCATTAGATTAATCAATAATGAAAATAAGCTTTATCTGCAGTCCTAATGTAGAACAACCTGAATGGTAAATTCTGTTTTTACTGTCCACCAGAAATAAGAAATGAAAATACAGTAATAGTAACTGTTTCCCCATTAAATGTTTTATTTCTACAGCTGTCTTTGGGTTGTTCGTAGCTCCATGATGGTTATATGTTTAACATTATTTTCAGCCATATTAACTAAAATTGATATTAATCATTAAGACATGTCACCATATGGTCAGAATTACATAGGAATATGCTATTTTAATGGATTTGTATTGCTTTGCTGTGGTTGAAACTGTAACCTCGGCACTCCAGTTTGAGGTGGCTTTCCAACCACATTTGTTGTTTCCCCGCTGAGGCTGCCTCATTATGTGGAACACCTGTGCTGAGAAAAAGAAAGGTTTTACCACTTATCCATGTTTCTATTATAGGCAACAAATAAGCCAGGATGGGCCTGAAACACATTTATCTAGTTTTGCCTCTTTATTTCTTATAATAAAGCCTTTTAAGTGCCTTCATTTGTGAAAAAAAAAGTTTTTTCAGGGTTGTTTGTGTGCAGTCAAATTATATGAGTAGCAGAAAGACCAGTTTTGTGTCTTTGAAAATGAAACAAACAAAAAAAGTCATACAGTGAGTGATTTTATTTCAGCCAGCCAAGTAAAATGCCCCATTAAACAAACTTGTGAGCAGCGGACTGATTGCAAAAAAGAAAGAAAAAAAAGTTTCAGCATGTAAACTGAGCCTGTAGTGGAAAAATCTGTAGGATTCACAACCCACATGTGAAACTGGACCAGAGTTACTTTCAGATTTACTGAAGGTGATCTTTGCTGCGTTTCAGGATGGATAACTGAGTTTATAAAAATATCTATGTCTCTAACAGTAACACCTACTACACTATTAATTAAGGCTGCAAGATTATTTTCATTAATGATTTTTTTTTTCAATTAATTGATTAGTTGTTTGGTCCATAAAATGTCAGAAAAAGGTTAAAACAAATGTTGATCAATGTTTTCCATGGCCTGTTGTGATATCTTCAAATGTCTTGTTTTGTCTACAGCCCAAAGATTACAGTTTAGATTACAGGAAAATGATGTTTACTGTCATAGCAGATTAGAGAAACCAGATAATATTCACAAGAAACTAGAACCAGAGGACTTCTTTTATCTTATAAAATAACTCAAAATGATTAATTATCAAAACTATTCATTCTTTTCTTGTTCCAAGTTCACTCTTGATATGTAAATATCTAATACATGTATTTATTCTATTTTATCTTATCTGGTCACAAAAACATGTTGAGATAAAGAGAAGCAGATGAGATTGTAAATTTGTATTTGTGTACTCAACATGTGAATGTAACATCTGTTACTGCTCAGTTTTAGGATCATGTCCCACATATTTTTACATTATGTCATCACATTTGTCCTGTGTATCAGTGTCAATACTGTTCTCTCTTCCCACACATATTTTTATATTTATTTCCAATAAGGTTTTCTCACCATGAGGCTCAATTCACACCAATTCACGTCAATACCTACATCATAATGTTGCAGTTGCTGCTGGGCTCTCTGGCTGTTGACAAGAAAACACTTGCAATTGCCAGATAAGAGCTTGAGTGGTGCCATTGATTAACCAGGGACTTCATTATGGTGGCTGCCATTAACAATGCAACCCCATTGATTCAGCCACTAAAATGGCTGTGAGAGAAATCAGGAAAGATAACACTAAAGAGCCGTGGTTTATGTTGGACTCACTGCAGGAATCCCAACATTGCTGTAGCCGCATGTTAGACAATGAGCCTCTATGTAATCTACCTTTTACTCTGAACCGATCCACTAAACTGGTACTTAAAATATCAGGGTGTCACAGAACATTGCCTCAGCTATTTTAGTGTTGATACATTATGTTCTGCTGCTTCTTTGAATAGCAGCCAGCAGAAAGAGACTGGCACGATTTACAGACGTAACATTATAATCTTGATTCTTAGTGTTTTATGTCATTTTATTATATTATATAGCTGTGTCTATTAAATATGATGATATGATATAATTGGAGATCATTATCTCATGATCCTTAATGTCTTGTATGATCTCGACATACCAGCCAGGCATTCATAACAACATCACAACCAGACGAAAACATGTCACAAGAAAACACTTTACTGGATGTGAATCATGAGGGGAAAAAAACGCATTGCGTAATACTGTACTTGAAATAGCTGGTGTCATAGGCCTATGTCGCTGTTGCATGCTCTGTGATCTGAGCGGCGGATAAATGCAGGGCAAAGGGTGGATGACAGTGGAGAAACAGCACAGCGCTGTGGACTGACTGGGTACTTTTCTATACACCAATAATTCCAGACAGCCGATAAAATACAGCTGACACATTCATCCGGAGACTGAAAGGACAATGAGTCCACAGATGTAAATAGAAACCGTAAAGTTTGTGTAACATGATATTTGTGTCATAACCATAATCACTTATTCATAGTTTTAATATTGGTTTCCTGATACACTTGTAATTCCACGGCGATTATAGTAATAAATATTCATCAACATAATTATATAAGAAGCTTTGATCGTGCAAATGTGTTAACCCTTGTCAAATATATATCCCGCTGTCTTCACAAGGTCAGCACAGCCTTTTAACATGATTTATGTTTGGATAATGGACCGCCTCGTGAATTCTGTCTCGTGACGCCCCGCTTTCTAACTCGGCCAATTTTGTCTTTAATGCTCGCCTCAAAAATATATAAAGGCCATTATTTTCAGCAAAGCCGACCTGCGCGCCTGAGTCATAACGCGAATACCAAGTTCAAGCTCAAAGCAGAGCCGGCACCTCACGGGTCCCACATTGCCTTTTGAGGAATCATTTGATAGCCCTATTAACTTTCATGTAACATTGTTTCTTGAAGGCATCCACAGCAAGCGCCTCAGTGTCATTACTGTGAGAAATGTGCTTTCATACTGAACGTCTTTTACAGAAGTCCTGGAAGAAACATAGATCCAGAAAATCCCATAAACACAGAATATTAGCTTTTATGGGCAAATAATTTTGCACAAACGATATTTTCCATATTAATAAACAGCTAGCAGCCATCGATGATCTTAAATTCATAATATTTTACTAGTTATGCCTTAATATGATCTCTAAACACGTGGCTGCGCTTAATATAAAAGCGCCAAAAATCATTATCACCAATTTACTTCATTAAATTAAAACTTACACTCATACATTGAATTCTCTAAAGTGAATTTACCCTAAAATATATTTTTCCACGACTCCTTACAGACTAATACACGATGTTTTAAACTCTACACAACTACATCCCTTTTAGGACCTTCGGCAATCCATTCAAGCCAGCAAGTTTGGAGAGCGTGTTGAGTTTAATCAATTCATAACGTCGAGATGGAGCCGAACTCACTGAAGGTAACGTTTGTTATCAACCGTCGATTTGTTTTATTTTCGCATTGCGCTAATCGCTACCGACTGTAAACTGTCCTCATGTGCCAAATCCACAAAACTTTGACACATTGCGTTTAGTATGACCACATCTGTGTCATATGTTGAACATCTAAAAATAGTTACATGATGCTAATTGTGTCCTGAAAACAGATTTACTAATGTGATATTTGCCAATTTGCCAACCGTGCAGGCTTTTAAAAAAAATGTTTGTATCCACTTGTCTTTGATTTGTTTACCTAATGAGTTGATAAGCAATTAATTAATTTCTTTATTTTTGTTTGTTTTTTTTCCTCTACAGTGGGTGGGCTCGTCTTGCGGTTTACATGGACCATATATATTCTATAAAGCCTTTAAATTTAACCGGGACGGCAAACCGAGGATTTTGTCTCTCGGAGACTTTTTCTTCGTCAGATGTAAACCGGAGGATCCTATTTGCATAGCGGAGCTTCAGCTGCTCTGGGAAGAAAGAACAAGCAAGCAACTTTTATCAAGCTCCAAACTTTATTTTCTACCAGAGGATACTCCCCAGGGACGGACGGTCACACATGGAGAGGTAGGAACATCCATCGCTTGGTGAACAATGAAGCATGTTTATTGTTTTCTGGTGTTTATTCTGTGCGTTCTCGTTTGTTCGCGGCATTTTATTAAACTGCATCTTTACTGCATTAAGAGTTGGCAGTGGATGTGTAGTCTCCGGTGACACAGGCATCCATAAACGCATGCATTGATACTGACATTGATGTATATCAGAGCAGTAAAAGGATTGACCTACAGCGGCATTTGTTCTCTCGTATTACTTTAGCCTATTTCTATTGTGGTGTCAACTGCTGAATGTGCACTTGTCCAGCTGCGCTCAATAAGGCTGCCGCTGCGCTCTATGGGGTTAATTGTGTTATAAAGGGGAAAATCCGCAAGAATCCTGCACCCATGCTCTGTCATTTCATTTCTTGGTAAAGCTTGTCAGATACTGACATATGGGCGGAAATTGCGAAACGGTAATGAATGCACGGGATCAAACTGGCTCAGATCGGACGGTACGATAGTTATTAGATATTTTGTAATGTTGCCTGATGTTGAAAGAAGGGAGAGCGAGTCATAAAGCGTGGCAGAGCGAAGCCAGCGCCGACACGTTTTAACTACTCTCCAAGCTTTGCATAATTTTCCATGTGGACATTTCCACCCTCAACAATGTGATATTGTCAGCTCGCATTTGAGGCAGCACTTAAGACGCCTCTGTGTTACATTACGCCGTTGCTGGCACAGAAAGGCAATAGTTATGATTGACTGTGGCCATATGTGGCGCTTGTGATCCGGTTACATCGTTGCGCTGAATGGCATTACTCTGATTATTGAGAGGTTTTTCTTACTAGCCATAAAACAAATGATGTGTTGTTTTCTCTCTGATATTCTTCACTCAGCGACGACAGCACTTTAATTACTACTCTCTGCTTTTGATCACTTGCGGCTGGATGGAAATGATTCCCTGCTGCTGTTATATTGTTTATATTGAAGGACAAAGCCGTGTTTGTACTTGACTCTTCCGCTGATGGTTTACTTACATTCTTTCCTCTTGAGTAATAGAGTGGCTATCACATTTCTCTTTCATAAGAAAGGTGGCTATTTATGGCCTGCCGCTTAGACAAGCTATCATCTTTGTGGCAGAATTCTTCTATGAACGGGTATCATCTCCTGGAGCCCTCTCGCTTTAGCCTTTAACACGCTGCAATTATTTAGTAATTACTTTGAGTGCATGCATCGCCGAATCTGTGGCCACACTTGCGCAACGCCATGTCAGCTCCGCCCCTTTCCCAACGACTTATTTGCATTGCAAAGTGCTTACATTCCTGTCTATCGGGTATATCTGACTGTTAAAATATCATATTAACTACGAGAAGGGCTGCTCTGCCAATGCAAATCAAATGTCAAAGAATGTTGGACTTGAACAGTGCAGCCCAGATCATCTGCTGCACTTTGTGTAATTGATGACAGAGTCAAATCATAATGGGGGGGTTGGGGGGGGGGCAGTTTCCCCTGCATGAATTATGCAGCAACTTGCATCACAAAGCACAATCTTGCAAACACCAGAGAAAGATGCACTCACTTTGAAGTTGCACACTGATTATAGAATAGGCCCGACAATAAAATAATATAATTTGGGGATGATATGTTTAAGTGCAATGTCTTTGCCTGCAGGCTGACCTCAATTAAAGGGCTTGTCAAATATCCTGCTCTCAGCAAATCAGACTACTTACTGTATATTACAGAGTGGAAATTGCCCTGACAACTTCAAGTCAGTTTATGACCTTCACTGAGCCCATTCAGATTCTCGCTGACTTTGCCCCATAACACTAATCTGCACTGCATGAGTCAGCGAGGAGCGCTTACAGATGCAACATATAATCCAAAAAACAAACAGGAAGGGTAAACCTGCCTTGCAAAAAAAAAAAAAAAAAAGGAAAGAAAAAAAAGCTGTGGTATGAAAACTTGTCGCCTGTGATATATATGGGGAAAAGACTATTTATTCCTGAAATGTAAACATGAGAGAAGAATCCATTTTTAGTCACACTGGGAAGTGGAGTTTATAAAGCTCACATTAGTCATTTTCCCCAGGACTGGTAGCATATAAAGATAGATTAATGGCTGTAGAGTTACACTGAACTGTAAATCTGTAATTGACTGGCTGAAAATCAAGAGTTCAAGATTAGCCTAGTGACTCATGCAGATATGAAGTTGATAACTTACAGCTCTCAGGAAGTGTGCTATTTTCACAAGGCTTTAGTGCTAAATGAGCACAGACGGCGTCATGAGGTAAAGCCATAACTTGCCATCATTGAAGCTCACAACATTTATTATTGGATCATGTTGGAGCTACCCTTGAATATTTCCACGCAACATAAAACAGAAACAGTGCCTGACATTTGACATGTAAACAGCTGGTGCCATGTCGCTCCTTTTCTCCGTGAGATCACGCCTCATACCTTGTAGATGGCTATTATCTCAAGCCTGAAGCCAATATCCCCCAAATACCAAAAGGCAACGACTCTTTCAAGACATCAAAACAGCCTTTATTGAACTAGCTCACCAGAATTGGATTACTGATTCACTTGTGTTCTCAGCGCTGAGGTATGATGTAATTTCCTGGTTATTTCTCAGGTATTTGTTTGCTCTCAGCCTCTCCTGCACTGTTTTTTGTTTTTTTTCTGTGCTGTGCTGTGCAGTGACAAGAGGAACCAACCCATGACCTACTGTGCTTGTTATTCTTCTGTCGCAGGGTTGGAGGTCAATTCCTTTTAAACGGAGCCAGCTTTAAATCCATTCAACTGTGGCTAGAAATAAAAATAATGATTCATTGAATAAATCGCAGTGTCTGTATTTGCTTAATGGTTGATAAACAGATCAGGAGAAAAAAATATTGATCTATTTATTTTGAGTTAATTATTAAGTCCATATGTGGAGGAAGCTCTATTTTTCATTGTGTCTCAGCTTGACAAGCAGTGTTTACCCCCACCAGTTGAGCTCTGCTTGCTCTTTAAACAGGCTTTGTGTCGAGTTGCTCACCCATTATGACAAACCCTCTATTGGGGCCTCTGCTCTATTTGTCTGCCTGAAAACTGCCACCGACTAAACAGTCACATGTGTTTTAAAACTCATTGAGTGACACATTATTTCTTCTCACTCCAAATGGCCTGCTTCTCCTGCTGATACTGCTGTAATATGTTCTGTTTTTGGACTCCCCATTTCAGGAGAGAGCTGTTGTAGATAACAGCTCACCGCACACAACACCCACTTATTGTATACTCTTCGCTTCAGGCGGTTAATTGCCTATGCTTATCTTATACTATATATCCCACTTTACTGCAAATACAGCAAGGCGGTCTTAATGGGAATTCACAACCGCAGAGAATATTTCTGGATCATGTTATATTAATGTGCTATTATCATCACCTCTGATTTCATCTGACCTCTCTTCTCCTCTATTCTGTCCCTCTAGCTGACAAGGCTTTGGCACGCACGCACGCACACACACACACACACACACACACACACACACACACACACACACACACACACACACACACACACACACACACACACACACACACACACACACACACACTGACAGGCTGGGGACTGCAGCAGTAGGCCTGTATTGATTGCTGTGGAAAACACTTTGGCATGCGTCCAGAGCCATTTCTTCAGTACATGGCAGTAGTCCATGCATGTGTTTCAGTGCTTGGAAAGCCAGCTTGTAGGGAAATTAGATTGTATTCATTTGCTGCTTCTTTGATTTTTCCTAAGGGAAAAACCCTGAATGGGTAATTCAGGCATCTGGGATGCTAGTTGAGTTAAGTGTAAGTGGCTTAGATATGCGACCAGCATTTTGATGGATAAGGTCGTTCTGCTGAATGACTTGAGTGTAAATGTGATATGGCACATTTTTACAGTGATCTTTTTTAGAACATCCATATTGCTCCCTTGTCTTATATACCAAATCTCCAAATCTTATTATACCAAATCTCCCCATTCACACAACAATGGCAGGCAGGAATTTAGAGGTGGGGGTGTGTGTGTGTATGTGTGTGTGTGTGCATGTGTGGCGTGCACGCATGTGTGTGCCTCCTCCTGCCGCAGAACAAGTCATTAACTCTGAACACTGCCCTCCAGTGAATTCCTCACCATTGCTGAAATAGCATGTAAATTATTACCAGCTTTTTAGGATAGTGTAATTTAAAACCTTTAAAATGGAATACTCTGGACTTCAAAGGCTATAAAAACCCCCACTAACATTTCCCATTGGTTTAAGAGTTGTCATTCCCGTCCTTCACAATCTTCTGATTCTTTTCACCCAACTGTTTTGCGTCTTTGCAGCCAGAGTAATGATATGTTGCAGCAGCGCCTGGTTTGTCAACACACATGAGACTTTTGGTGCTCTTTACCTCGGTTTTTCCACTTTGTCATTGACTAACCACTTGAACAGGCAAACATTTGCCTTGATGCATGACTCCAGTGCCCCCAGCTACACTGGATCGTTATTATAACCTTAAGGAGAATGCAGCCACAGATGAGAAGCTCTTGCTTAATACAGCCAATATTTTTCATTTTACACTGCGGTTTCTTCAATGGAGCATGTGGAATTATCATACATTTAGTCTTTTTTTTGTGTGTCTGTGCATGCATTTGCTAAAATACAAAGCTGCAGTGATTCAAGAGAGCTGACGCAGCGTTTTTGCGGTGTCACCTTACATGATGGATGCCTCACCCAGTTTGAGAAAGGCTTTGAAAAGTCCTGTTATCTCACTATTTTTCTCTGTCATTATATTTGCAAAAGAATGCAAAGTTCATATATCACCCTGGCTCATGTAAGAGCAATCTCTTAATGGAATCAGTGAATAAAAGATGAGTTCAGCACCCCGCAGATATTACAGCAACTCTTATGCATATGAATAAACTGCATGCATTAAGTGGCAGAACATTATGTACAATAACTCTCACCTTTTAAATGTTGTACCTTGCACTCTTTCTAGTCTTGAGGCAGTCTCCAAAAACATATTGTAATTCAATTGTCCCTGGCTTACTCCCCAGAGCTCCTTTTTAATTCCCAGATAAGTTTGTTTTGGGACACTGAAGCCAAGGTCAGTCATGGGGAGGGGAGATAGATAATGAACTCATATTGTGTTTCATACCCTCGTTCTCTCTCTCTGCTTCTCTCCCTCTCTGTCTCCTCATTGTCCATGTCACCATGTCCATTACTCAATTACTAATCTCCTTTGGCCTTAGGAATTCCAGTGCTGACCTCTCTGAGGCAGCAGGCTGAAACCTTCCCAGCATGACAGGAGCACTGTGTGTGTGCATGTGTGTGTGTGCGTACCCACAGTATGGAAAGACACCCACCCACTGGGAGTGTGCACCCCTTGACTCTCAAGCTGAAAGTCCTGTCCGAGCGATGAGACGCTCCGCTGCAGAACGCTGACAGTCAGGAATGTCTTCCTCACTGTTCACGCACAGTGGCGTGGATTCTCGCAGGGAATTGTTCGGAGTGATATGGAATATTTCAGGGTGCATTGTTTCTAATTGGATCACCGAATATAGAATTGGGAATGTCCCTTATGTGCTGTTTTGCCACCAGTACGCCACCGCATCCATATAAATTAAATGATATGGATTTTAGCGAGTTTAATTTCAATGAGATTGCTGGAGTCATGGGTTGCTGGAACAGAGTTATCTACAGTTTCACAGCAGAAGTCTGTTTTTTTCCACTTTCAGTCCATTATGTGCAGTCAGAGCAGTAAATTCACTCAGTAATGTTTGTGACGATATGCCGCTGCAGTAATAACATGAATTATTGATAGAAGAATGGAGACAGAAAGTAACATTCAGCTGTTAATGTGTTACTTTGCATTTTAATTCAATCATAAAACGAGCAGTTAGAGTCTATATGCATTTATTGACACACCGGAGGTAAAATTACGATAACACATTAAGACATTCAGTGCAGGATTGAGAGTGTATAAATGCTCTTAATGCATCTGTGTAGGACGTGTTACTAAAATGACACAAGGCTGTTTGGTATGTTGCTGATGTGGAGTGTCACCTCTTGGCTGTGGGCTTGCAGTCCTCTGACCTATATTATCAAGTGGCCTGCTGGCTGTGTCTGCCGCTTTGCTAAACTATCAACAGCCTAACTGGAAATGACAGCACAGTGTGGATGGGCGGCATTTACAGAAGAGCAAAGCCTCAAGTTTCTAAAGCACGTCTTTGAAACCAAAAATCCAAGTGGTGTGAAGAAGAAGAATGCAATGCAGATGAATGGAGAGTGATTTATGTTGGTAAAGTTTGTGTGGTGCTGAAACAATTAATGGCTCACTTGATTTGACAGAATATTAACAACAATTTTTATAGTAGATTAATCCTTTAAGTAATTTATCAAGCATAAATGTAGGGCTGCAACTAACAATTATTTTGATTATCAGTTAATCTGCAGATTATTTCCCCTATTAATGGATTGGTTTATAAAATATGAGAAAATAGTTAAAAATGACACAGTCACAGCTTCCCAAAGCTTAAGCTGTTGCCTTTAGATTTCTTTATTGGTCCAACCAAACAGTCAAAAACCAAAGATATTTAATTAACTGTTATAATAGAGGACGAAAACCAGCAGACCCTCATATTTAAGAAGTTGCAGCCAGTTAGTTTTTGGACTTTTGCTTCTTTAATGATTTATTTATAATCAAAATAGTTGACAATAAACTTTTGCCAAATCAATTATACAGCAAATCGTTTCAGCTCTACAAAAATGTCGTTTCAGCTTCTCCCATCTGCTGCTTTCTCCATTTTATCTGATCGTGAATTGAACTCTTGATCTTTGAGTTTTGGACTGTTTTAAAAGCTATTTAAAAACACTTTGTGGGCCCTTTCACTATGTTTTGACACTTTATAGACTAAAAGATTAATCAACAGATTGAGAATCAATCATGAAAATAATCATTATCAGTTGCAGCCCTAGTGTAGTCTATTTCTCATCATTGGTAGAGATATTGTTATGGTTGTTTTTATGTTATACAGGCAGATCCGGCTGGTTGTGTGCGCTGCTGTTGTTGTGATCATTTCTCAATAACTGACTCGGGCTGGCTGGCTTTCAGTAACCTCTTACACGGAAACACAGCACATTTCTTAATTCTACAGTATTTGCTTAAACATTTCTCAATCAAATTTCACGACTTATGCAAACCACAAACCAGCGTTCAGCTTCCTGACTGTATGTGCTGCATCACACAGCAGCCCGCAGACTTCAGTCGCTGTAAGCTTGGCTGGTAAAGTTTTAAGAAAAAAAAAAAAGAAAAAAAAACAACAACAAAAAACTGTATTTGGCAAAGCTAATGGATGTAGCCTGTTTTTAGAACTGCGGCCCCTTTCATAGACTGATTATATTCTGAACTGTGTTGACAGCTGCTGAATTGCTCTCACCTGTTGTGTTTTGCTCTCAAGCCGAACAAGTCCCCAAACAGGATCTGTTGACACTTATACAAGGCACCGTGTCATTCACTTGATTGATATAGAGGGAATGATTGTGTGTTTTTAAGGTTTGCTGTTGCTGTGTGTACGCTCTGTGGTGCTATTGAATGACTTGAAGTATTGCTGTTTGATACACACATCAGCAGAAGAACATTTAGCGCGTTGTTTTTCTTTTAGGCGGACTCAACTGAAATATTTCATGGTTTTGTTTTCTCTGTGTGTCGTCAGTTGATCGCATCAAAGTACAGTAGCTAATTTTGAAGAGATAACGTACATTGTGGATTTTTGGCTGCAGGCTGAATGCTATTTACTGTTGCTCTACATTATTCAAATGGCCTGTTTTTCTGAAAGCTGAAACAGCAGTCAGTTTTTCATTGCATGGAAAGCCGGTTACAACCACCCGCCACCACTTGACAGCTGAAGACAGCTCATTATAAGAAGACCGAAAACCCATGTTTGATGTTTCTACTTAGTGAGGGAGGCACAGCTATATCAAGCTATCCCTCGCAGGCTTTTCCTTTATAAGGAAATACTGTCTCCAACTGGTTGGGATTTGATATGCCTGTAGTTGCAGATGATGTGAGAACTGAATATGGGTAATTGTATAGACAGAGCCCTCAGAACAAATTTAAAAAGCTGAAAAGTTCACGTGTTTGTTTTTAGAATATGGGAGACAAAATAACAGGAGTGCTTTGAAATAATCTATTATAACATGAATAAAGCAGCTTAAAATGATTTAAAAAAAGACTTTAACTTGACATTTACAGCTTCACAAAAGAAAGATTTACTGCACGGCTGTTTTTATTAGATTGTATAGATGTAGCTTTCATTATATCACCCCTACAAACACGTATATATGTCAATATGGAGTAAATGAGTGTTATTTTAATGTACAGGCTGTCTTAGGGGAAATGTGTACAGGCAGACAGATGCCTGGTAAATTGGAGATAACCAAGGAGACAGACAGACATCAGAGACCTACTCTGAGTGTCTGCTTTTCTGCCCGTACACATCTGTCCTCCAGATTTCCCTGTTTCTGTAATAGCCATCTTCCAGCACACCACTCCACTATGTTAGTAACAAGCACTTCAGCCATTAGCCCTTCAAATGGAAACACATTTAAGCATCTCCGCTTCTTTCGCTCTCCATTGGACTTGTAATTCTTCAAGTGTAAGAGTTATTAAAAAGGGTTGATTCAACCTTAGGGAAAAAAAAACTTTGAAACACATACTGGAGAGAGAGAGAGAGAGAGAGATAGAGAGAGAGAGAGAGAGAGAGCAAATCTTATTTAACAAGCCAACTCAACAGACTGTACACAAAACCACTACACCATATTCGGCTTACCTCAGTATCAGCCATGCATATCGCTGCTATAGATTTACAATTATACTTTCCTGACAGTGTCACGTTAATTTCATTGTGTGTCACAGAGAACAGTGGCTCACAGCTCTCTCCTGTTCATTCATTACATCCCGCTGTAACAAATCGCATTGCTTCTACTCCTCCACACTTTGAAGGTGTAATCATGGTGGCTGAGTGTGACTTGTGATTTAAAAGCATAAAATCTCAGCGTTCATGGTGAATGTCAGAAGCCCGACTTCCTAAATGCTAATCAAAATGTCTGAAACATCCACGTCCTCATTGACATTGATTTAACTCCTGGCATAAATTCAATTCCGCAATCATCCGCATCATCCATATTCATGGTGCCATTAATTTACTTACATTAATGTGCATCCACAGCCATAATGCTACTTGACGCACATACCAATTTAGTTGATAAATAAGGACGCTCTGTTGTTTGTTTCCCTGTTTCCTGTGCTGGTTGTGATTTTTATTTTTTTTTACATGATTTCAATCCAGTCTTTGCTCCTGATTATGCTTACCTCCAGATGAGCTGTTTTTTTAATGCATTTTTATGAGTCTATTCAACTAAGCTGTTCCAAAAATGAATCATAAGATTGTGACCTTGGCACAGTTGCATTTATGTAACTCAGTTTATGTGCCTCTAATTGAAATTGGGATTCTGCTTCCTTTCAGCACGAGGTAATTGCAGTGTCTGAGAAGGTGATTGTGCGGCTTGAGGACCTAGTGAAGTGGACAGTACCCGACTTCTCAGGATGGGCCCACGGTCTGAAGGCCGAGCCTCTCAAAGCCTCTGTTCTCCGAGAGCTGGGGACCAATGGGAGGCGGGAGGCCCTTCACCGCTACAGAGAGAGCACCCTAACCAGCGGACTCAACTTCAAGGATGTCCAGAGGGAGAGGGCGCAGCTAGGTGAGCCGCAATTTCTTATAGTCATTCTTTAAAGGCATTTCCTCATTCTTTAAGGTTATTGCAGTGCTTCCAAATTCTTTGTGCTGCTGTATTGAGTGTTTATGTATTTGTGTCCTGTCTCCGCCATAAATCAGCTTATGTTTATTGTCCTTTGGTTGGTTTAACAAGTGTTGTCTTGACTGGAGTAATTTATCAGTACGTAGTTGGAATTCCTCCCGATATAATGAGCTGAGAATTACACTAATAGAGGCAGGCTAGAGGTAATGGCAGCGTGCATTACCATCCGAGAGTAACAGCTCTGTTTCCAGAAAACAACAAAGGCAGCTCTGCAAAAAGAAAATCACATCACTCATCTGGTAATGTCTTTAAATAATTGAGTCACATCAAACTGCCGTCCACAGCACCTCTGACACCTTCTTATCCATCAGTTCAGATCATAATTGGCTGTGTATCTCAGCAGCTTTAAGGATCATTGCTGTGAGTGTGTCTGGGTGGTTGTCTGGCATATTCATCATGTACACGGTGCTATTAAGTGTCAGTGAATGTTTGATTCTTGCACCGGGCTCTGGGGGTCTCACTACAGCATTAACCATGAATCAGCCCCAACATAAAGCTGAACGTCTCTGCGGATGACTCATCTGATGCAAATAGGAAACTCTGGCATTTGAGCCTAATAATCAGAAAGAACATAATGTTCCCTTTGAAGCCGTTTCCCACTTATTTGCCTCTTTCTCTTATGGCTGTGATGTAATGCCTAATGCTGATTATAATGGTATAATGTAGCTTAGCAAACATGCTAAAAATACCATCACAATTACAGTACGTCTTGTCAGGTTTTAACTATGCATCCTGTTGATTTAAGCCAGAATTCTAGCTTTATTCCTCTAAATCCTCTATAATTCATTTTTTTAAATAAGAATTTTACGCCTCAAGCATATGTGGAAGTGAAACCACTATAGTCTTCAAAACATTTCTGTAGAAATGGTTGTTTTATTGATGACTCGTGTGCTGTTTTCTGCTCGGGATCTTCCAGGAAGGGAAGCAGTTGTGTTTCTGTGTGATGCTGTAATGCCCTTGATTACACGACATTGCTTGAATCGCATACACAAAAACAAGATGATCAATAGAGGTTGCTTTGTTGTTATTCCAGTAATCAATGTGGTTTGATTGTGCTCTTCTGTGAGTGTATGTGATTGCTGGCTTTCTTAAATAAATGTGTCAGCCTGCTTTTTAAATGATATTATGCTCCATATTATAGCTTTATATAAATGCGCTGTATCCACCAGTTTTTATAGATTTATCTGTTGTCAGTGTAATAACTCAACAATGACGCTATTGTTACAGAGGGGTCGGCGTGTGTGAATGCGTGTGTGCATGTGTGTGTGCACGTGTTGCTAATGAGCAGAGCTGCCGTTAATGACTCCATCAGGCTGTTTCTAAATGCACTTGTCACTCCAATGGGACACTCCGCCAGAGAATCTGCCCACTCAGCAGAACCGGCTCAGACTCTGGCAGGGCACCAGAGACACACACACACACACACACGCACACACTTTGACACACACACACACACATAGATGGGACACATGCACAAATACTACACACCGACAATCAGTGGTGTGCACTCACTTATCCATTTGTTTGTTTGTTCACTACATCTTTGGCGTGTGTCAGTTGTTGACAGTCTAACAATATGAGAGGGGCAGAGAGTTTGGGAGAGAGTGAGAGAGATCTCTTATTCATCAAGGCAATGCATGTTACTCTGAGTAAGGGTTTGCATATAAATATGAAATATGCCAGCGCAATGTTGCTCACTACCAAAATGAAATATTCATGCCACGGCAGCAGCAGATCAGATATAAATGTACCCTTAAAGCGTCCTGTGGCTGAATATCAGTAATTCTGTGTAACATGTTCACTCATTGGCTAAACTGATTTTTTTATGATACAGTTGTGAGCTTTTTTTGCGTATTGTATTTATAAACAGAATAGCCAGAAGTGACTGCTCACTGTATCACTCCAATGATGTATTTGCTGATTGTTATTCTCGGGCTGATCTGTAACTATGTCATAGGAATTGGATTGTTCCCCATAACAGGATACTGCAGGAATATCACAAGCTGCACAGAAAACCATTGTGAGCTAAAGAGCAATAATGTGTGCCATTGTTATCGAGGGAAACTGTTCTCTTTTTTTTTTCCTGAGCGCGTATCCTAACTTTTCCTGGCATGCTGCCAATGTGAATTAACTGCACTGTTATGTATTTTTGTCTCACAGGCAACGTATAAAAAAACAAACTGCAAAAGACAAACATGTCTCAAATAACAAAATCTCAATTGTATTAGTCTTGATTTGCATTATGAAGCATTATGGTGTGGTGAGTGAACAAAGTTCTTTTCTCTCCTCTTACAAAAAGACTGAAACCAAAGACGCCTGCACAAAGTAAAGTAATTCATTTGAGAAACAAGTGACCTTCGCTGCTGTCCTGCTGCATTGACAGCTGTGACTCTAAAACCTGTGAGGCAGAGAGATGATTGGTAGGGTCTTAATTGAAATTCCAGCTTTAGCCAGGCTTTGATATGCGGTGTTCAAAAGTGTGGCCTCCTCTGCATCAATACAAGGGGCTCAAAAGTGGCGCATCATTTCGATAAGTCCTTTAAAAATATAGATTAATTGATGTACCATCTGAAGTTAAATAAAGAACTGGCATCAGTCTGTTGAAGGAATAGTTTTTTGAGAAACATGGTATAATAGATATGAAGCTACAGCCAACAGCTGTTTAACTTAGATTAGTAGAAAGACTGGAAACAGAGGGAAACAATCAGCCTGGCTCTGTCCACAGATACAAAAATCCACTTACCAATATATCTAAAGCTCACTAATTAACATTTTGTATCTTGTTTGTGTAATCTGTACAAAAACCGAAGTGTAAAAATGACATGTTGTGGTTTTACTGGGGGATATGGTAGTAACTTCCTCTTGTCATCAACGTAAGGTTGCCACAGATTCAGGCAAGCTGTTTCCCCCTGTTTCCAGTATTTGTGCTAAGCTGAACTAAGCTAACCGGCTGCTAGCGGTAGCTTCATATTTACAGACACGACATTGGTGTCAATCTTATTATCTAACTCTAAGCAAGAAAGCAAACACATTTATCCCAAAATGTCAAACTACTCCTTTAAATATGTTTTATTTATTTATTTTCATCAGCTAACAATCTTCTTGTAGTCTACATATACCACAAAAGACATTTAACTACATTTTTTATTAGATGCATCTACCACATATTCCAAAGCCAAGAGTACAAAGATAACATATTTCTTCAAATGCATGAACAGTGATGTCTTGTATTTTGCAGCTCTTACATAATCTGTAATGTAATTCACTTAATCAGGTTATGCAAACTGTCCACTTAGTTTATCTTGTATTGGAGTGAGCTTCTTTTTACAGTTCAATCCACCAGGGATGGCTTGCCAGGGAAGTTTACATTCTGCCCCTCTATCTCTCCCCAGAGAACTGGCCTGATTCTTTTTTTTTTTTTTCATTGCTGCCTGCCGAAATTGGTTTCTAGTCGTATACTAGGAGGCCGAGCGTTGGAGAGCTGTAACTGCTGATACAGTTTGTTGGCTTGTGCCTGGAGAAACAAAGAGCTGTAGAAAGACAATAATAAAACATGAAAAAAAAATTCCACAAAGGATGGCTCTTGCTCACAAAATAGCTCAATAGGTTTTCTGTCTTGTCTTTCTTCAATTCATGGCTTCAGCGAGGAAGCCAGTGAGCAGATTGTGAGTTGAGATGATGCAGAGGATTATACAAGGTCAGCGTTCCTGACTCCTGCCCTCACCTACAGTATCGTTGGGAGGTGGTTCATCCTTCAGCCCTGTGAGGATCAGGGCCTTAAGAGAAAACATCCACACAGGAAAGAGTTACACACACATGCCAAAAATATATATAGTCGGCTAAAAAGCATTTAACTCTCCTCTTGACTTTTTACGCTATTTTTGTAATGCAGCACCTTTTGAAAAGGGAATAAATGAAACAATTAGATTATGAAAAGACTGGGTTCACTTTCATTTGTTCTGTTTATTTATTACAAATATTTGTTTTAAATATTAGACGCTTCCTGCACCGCTGCATATTAAAGCTGTTGTAATTCTGCAGTTTGACCCCCCCAAAATTTATACAGTGAATCATGCTAAACTGAAGGTTGCATGATGGACTCAGTATCAGAAAACATGTATTATTCACTTAGTCATGGTAATGAGGGTCAGCTATTATTATTCAAGGATAGAAATGTTCATCATGCAGCTCTTTGCTGTATAAAAATAAATGTGTGCTTTGACTAATGTTTTCCGTCCAGTATATCCATCAGTGTCCTCTGTAGTCATTTGACATGATTGATTTGAATCAAAATACACTTTGCTGTGAGTTGTATGTACAGAAATAATGACATTATAGATTGTCTCCCCCTATAATCCATAATAACTGACCTTCACTACTACATATTTTCAGTTAAGTACATTATTGAACATGAATTGGGCAGGATCTTTTGTCCAAAGGGACTTCGTTTTTTTTTTAATCATACATGTACGTCATGAGTAATTTGGAGTGCAGTTTCTTGCTCAAGGACATTTTGATGTGTGGACAGACAGCAGGAGCCATGTCAGGGAGCAAACCACCAATCTTACCATAAATGCCCGACTTACTATCAGAGCTGCAAAATATAGCATTATAAACAATTTTCCAATTCCATAAGACATACTACTTGTAAATAATATGCACTATATATTTGTGGTGTGCTATTTTTGCAGCTTATACCACCAGGAAATGATACAATACCTGCACTCACAGACAGACTGCCAGCTAAACTTCACAAAGAGCAAGCAAAATGTTTTTCAAAAGATTTAATAGTTGTTTTGTTTTGTTTTTGTATTCGGAGGTGATACTAAAGTTGTTTCAACAACATCTGCAATTAGATTACATTTTTTCCATCTGTGAGCAGCGATGTTGTGGGAGAATAGTAAAAATCAAATGTTTTTTTTTTCGTGCGCATAGTGACTTTATACTCAAAACTTGCTTAGAGTTAATGAATTAATAACATTTTTATTATTGTGTCTTGCACATAGCTATGCCCACAAGACACCACAAATTTAAGTCAGGATCAGAGTGCAGTGTGCACACTTCCAAACCCAAACAACAGAGTAAGTCCAAAAAACAGAACAGGAAACTTTCACAAGCATTAGAGTTAGTGTGTAGTATTGAATCAGGGCACACCAATACGTGACTTCATGTGATCACAGCTAGATGAAGACACAGTAGGCCAGTGAGGCATATGAGTGATATCACTGCATTTCAAGATTCTTTACAGCCTCTCCCGCTCAGGGATGAAACCACTGTATTTCCCTCTGATGCAACATCTGATCTGTATGCCAGGCTTGGTACATATACCCGAGTTGATATCCCGACAATATTTCAGTTGGAACATTTCAATTTGATGTAGAGGGTAGATTCTGTCCCCTTTTTCAGAGACTGTTTGGAACGTCACTGAATGTTTATGCGGGTAGGAACTGGTGATAAGGAAACAGACAGATGCTGTCCTCTCATGGATGATTTGTCTCGGTGACAATACAGAACAATATTATGGACTTTGAGTCACTATCACACGCTAAAATGTTTAATGTTTTGACTTCAACGTGGTAAGGAGTGAACGGTTTTCTTAGAAAAGATAAAGAGAACGTGTCATGGTGTTACAAGAGTAATAGTATGTTGTGACTCTGACAGAGAAAGAATGCTTTTTATGGGAGACACACTGCACTGTACTCCTCCATTCAGAATATGTAGCAGATTGTATCATTTGCACTTGTTTGCTTTCCGCCCCTTGAACATATTTGCTTCCCCTTCTGCTTTTTCTGCAGAACTAATTCTAGAAACTGTCCAAAAATCCCTTCTGAAGTAATTTAATGGAGTGTTTGTATTGATTATGTTTCACCCCCCCTTCCCACTTTCTCTCCTCCTGCTCTGGTATGTTTTTCTTTTCTTTTTTTTTTTTTGGTGGTGGTGGTGGTGGTGGTGGTGGGAGGGGGGTTATGGCAGTATCTTCTTCATTATGCTCAGACCTGTAGGAGAGAGAATCACAAGCTGTTTTTCCTCACTGATGTGCTCATATCATTAATTCCCTTCTGACTGTGGCCTGGCCGGAAGCCAGAGAATTCTAAATCTGTAAGCAGTAAATTGTGTGCCGGGGTGGAAAAATCTATTAGATGTTTGAGCATGCCTCGAATTTGAATGGGAGAAAGAGAGAGAAAGATAGACATAGAGAGAGAAAGATAGACAGAGAGAGAGGGACAGAGGGAGGGAAAGAAAGAAGGAGAGACAAATAGAGAGGGACCACCCAACACCCGAACCATATCCTGTTATGGCTCGCATTGTAATCAAATTCAGCTTCTTCTGATAGCTATATTCATTAATAATTTGTGTTGTTTTATTTCTGGAATGTCACATAATGTGTTTTTCTGCTCGGGAGGAGGGGGGGGGGGGGGCTGAAGGCTGGTGGATGGTTAAACAATGAGAATGGCCTCAGAGGAAATGAAGAGCTCCGTCTCTCCATTAGCGAGGTCTGAAACAACAGTTGTGTCTCTCTTCTCTCCATTAGTCAGGTCTGGAACAACAGAGACGCTATTGATGTGACCTCTGCCAGGCATCTTAAATAGACAGAAAGAGAGTGAGGTTCTTTCATAATACACTCGTCTGCCTCTAACACAGATTTCCTGATAGATTTATTTCATATTAAATGTTTTTTTTAATTATTCCCCTTTAATGAAAAGCATTGAGGTCACATTTATCAAAGGGTTTTATCTGAGATTGTGTGTTGATTTAGAAACATTTGCTTTCCTTTCTTAAACAAATTGCCTGCCTGTTCCAGTTACACTCTGAGTCATACGTAAGTGTTACCTAACCAGCCGTCTTTCTGGGAAGATTTCTATATTCTTCTTTGTCAAAATGACACTCATTTCAAGTATTACAGCAACATTAATATTTCAGGGCAGAATTTCTTTTTGTGCGTCTCCCCCTTATATGTTTCTTTCTGCTCGACAGCTTCATGTTCTGTGTTTAGATAGATAGATATGGATGATTCGGTGCTGCTCGGTAGGCATTCAAGGCATCACAGATTGTACAATTAATAACTCTGCATATTTTATGAGCATGCCAGTCCATCTGCTTTATGAATGCATGTAAGACTGTCCTTTTCTGGAGGCCCTGTTGTGCGTATTAAAAGGACTTACATGTCAAAGACAAACACACAAAGTATTGTGAGAGGTATACGAACAGTGGTGAAATATACTTTCAAATCTGATATACTTGCATTTGAGTATTTCCGCTTTATGCTTCTTTATACTTCTGCTCTACTAGAATTGATAGGGCAATATTATACTCTTTACTCCACTATATTTACTTGACATTTTTAGTCTCTATAAAGGTTTTACCTACAAAACACACAATGAGTTAATAAAATATGATTAAGCAAACCCAAGTGTGTATCAAATTGTTTAAATTAACACCACCTCAACCAGCAACAACTGTAAAATGCTGCTTAGACATGAATGTAATTAAATATAATAGTGTAACACACAGGAGCCATTATGAGTAGTGAGTAGGCTCATGAGTACTTTTACTATATAATTCTTGACACTTTCAGTGCAGGAGTTTTACTTGCAATGGATCACTTTTACATTGCAGTATTTCTACTTTGACTTAACTATTTATGATAAACACACGTGAACACGATTCAGATGAAAGCCTTATCTCAGACAAGTGAGTCTACAGATGTGGAGATACATTTCATTCGGTGCAAAAGTTGACTGGTCACACGGGAATCTTCTGTTGTAATTATCTTTACAGTTCATTCTGATGTACAAACCAAAGCATGCATTGCATCAGTTTATTGTCAGTTTCAAATTTAATGTGAGTGTAAAAGATCCAGTTTTATCGTACAATAACACCAGAGACTAAAATCTTGGCTCACTGTTTTCAAGCTCTGTGGTTACATGATTTAATAAGACTGAACTGAGCACAGTGATAATAATAACTTGACTTCTACAGTATGAGAGGGTGTGCGAACAAATCAACTCTCACATTAAATACTCATTTAATTCTACCTTAGCATTGCAGTGTTGGAAAAACACTTTCAGTCAGACCTGTGCCAAGGTAAAAATAGCTCCCTGCCGCTGATTGCAGATCAGCTTCTCAACATCCACTTAATATCTGTCATAATCTGTAAGGCAGAACTGATGCAAGAAGGTCACTGAGCCAGACTGCAGGATATACTGTAGTACACAGTATGGAAGATAGACTTCTAGCCTTGTAGGAATAACATAGTGTTCATTTCACAGCACAGAGGTAATGCATTTTTCCTGCATTGAAAGGTATTGCAATGGGGACTGTGATAGATTCCAGACCTTTGGTGGAAGCAGTGTGTATGTATGTGTGTGCCTGTGTTTGTGTCTGCGTATGTGCGCTCAGTGCATGTTCACACATACTTGCTTGGATACATAACTGCTTTTAATGCTTTTATGAAGCCAAAGAAATACAAATGACGTAATTTGTATTTGTAAAATATTCTGGTGCAGATGGTGTAATATATTTTGGTTTCTTTGATATATTGACTGCCAGAGGAGTTGGAAGGAGCTCCTTGGCTGCAAACAATAGATCATTGATGCCTCTCTGTCCTCTTTCTCAATCTGTCAGTCCATTTCCTTGTTATGTACTGGCCTGAGGACCACTTGGCAAAATGAGAGGCATTCAGCCAGTCTTGTTTTTTTCTTGATTTTCCCCTCAGCTATAAGTCAGGGTAAGCTGCTGTTTCATTTGATATGCTAGAGGATAATATCTTAAATATAGCAATATAAAGTTAAAATATAGCCTAGTCATAGAATCGCTCTGTGTATTGTAGGAGCAACTTGAATTTATCTTCAAAGAGATAATTATTGAAAATGTGAGAGCTGAGCCACACAGCTGAGTAGTTGGAGACTGTGTGCAGATAAAGCCTAATAAACTGTATTCTAATAGCATGTGAAAAGAACTAGCCTGATATTTCAGTCCTCTGCTTTCATGAGGAGAAAATCAGTTCCAATAGCATCTTTGATCATTTATAGCCACTGTCTTATGACACACACATGTTGCCAGTCATCACTAAAACTTGCAGTAGATGCCTTTGCCAAAGAAATTCTATGATTCATGTTGTTTTCATTTCATGCCACTTCTTACTGTATTATTGTACTGTACACACAATACATAACAGCTCTTGGATGGTTTTTACAAGATCAAATTTACAGAATAACCAAAATATATTAAAAAAAATCCCCCACTGTCATGTGCAACTCATATTTTACTTGGTTGTGAAAAACACAGTGACATTACAAAGGAATAAAAATATTTCTTTGGCATCAGTGACCAGTGAACATAAACGTGTTATCTCAGAGAGTAGATATTCTCCACTGAAGTTGTTATCTTTTGTGTGCAATTAGAGACAAGCAGCTACAAACGCTGTATGTGCTGCATTACAGCGATTATGGCTGTGTTGGTAAAGCAGAGGTTTGCCACATCAGAGGTCGTGAGCTGTAATCTGGAATGAATGAGTCTTAAAAGCCAAGCTGGTCGCAGTTTATCAGAAATTACCTGCTTGTTTAGCCAGATACTGTGTATGTCACATGAATAACACAGCAGTCTTGTGAAAGCAGTTTGTGCAGGATTGAGCTGGAGAACTTCAAAAGGAGATCATTAGGGGCTTGCGGAGAGAAAACAATTGTTAGTAGTTGTTTTATTCCTTTTTTGTGGCGCTGTTAGAATGTGTAATCACAACTAATTGCACAGAAAAGTATGCACGGGAAAATCCCACAGTTTGCATTTCCGGGATTTGCTTTTGTATCTTCAATACGCTTTATATCCATGACAGCACATAAACAAGAAATCTGAACAGATGGCACTGGTTTTTAATGACATATTGCTATCTATAAAGTCTCCCTCTAAGCCACAGACTAAAACGTCTCCCCTTGGGAAGCGCACCGCTCTAGTTGTTATCATCCGCTGCTAATGTTACTCTTTTCTTTGCCACATTGTCAAGTCCTCCAGCTACATAAATGCAATGTAAATTGAGTATTGTGCTGGATGTAATTATTGAAAAGGGTTCCAGTTGGCTTAACTCTACAGGCTGTTTATTTAAAACCTTCCTCCTCCGTACAGATCTGATGATAGAGAGTGAGAGAGAGAGAGAGAGAGAGAGAGAAAGAGAGGTTCTTATATAATGACAGGAATTCACAATGGAGCCATGCTGAATGACAATCCACTCCCCCCAACCCTCCCACTCCCCACCCTCCAAACATCTCCAACAAACACCCCCCCCCCCCCCCTCTCTTTTCTCATTACAGTTTTACCATTGGGAAACATGCCTGTCCCAAATAGCCTCTAGTATTATCCCCCCCCCCCCCCCCTCCTGCTCTTTCTTTTTTCTTCATTCTTTTACCGAAAACATATTAAATCATGTTTCCTTTTACACAGTATACGCCCTGAGAAATAAAGTCTGAGTTGATAATGAGGGGCACTTCTTTGAGGAAATACACACAGCAACTTTGATCTAGAATGGCATGTAATTCCTTGCCTGACCCAATTCCCAATCTCCTGATAAGATGGGTTTTTTTTCTCTCCCTCTGTTGCTCTAACCTTACTGCCGAACTCACTCAAATGGGAACTTGCTGTCCCATTAAAGATACATTTAAAGCCAAACATGTCATCTATTTCATTCTGCAGGAGGATATGTTAAGGTTGAAAACGTTGTCTACTACAGGCTGAGCCGAGGAAGCTCGATGTGTATCCCTCTCTTTCTCTGTCTCTCTGTCAGTGACAACCTCTGAGATCTCTGATCACAGCTGCTCAATTGAGTTTGTGTCGGACAGAGCTGCGTGACAAATGAGAGTGGCCGTCATAGCAGATAGAGTATCATCACCTGGGTGTAAAAGCTTTTAGGCTCGTTTAAGGAGAGGGAAAGATACATGGAGAGGGGGTCTCTCTTACTCTCTATTCACTTGTTTTCGTAGTCAAAAGGCAGCTGAATTTCTGCTACCAAAGATAGTTGATTAAATTTGCTCCCTGTGGTATTTGCACATTTTGTGTTCTTGCAGAGCAGCTTGTTTTTACTCTCTGAATTGACTGCGCTATAAGTGGATTGACCCCCAAAAACCCAGCAGTAGTCTTTCATTAGGAAGGATGCAACCGGGGACCAGACAGCGAGCAGTGTTTAGAGCCAATCCATCACTACACAAAAGGGGATCAACATGGCACAAACTTCTCATCTTTTGTAACAACATGGCCTCTAACCTCATAGTAATCCCGGTTTCAACTTTCCTTCCTCGTGACTCTGATAATTTTGAGGAGCCATAGCCACGTCTAATTTCATCTCGGGCATGAAAGGGGCCCTTAGGAGCTTTCTGATAGCTCATTTGTTATGAGGCCCCCGTTGTTTTTTGATAGTCAAAAGAACCAATTTGGGTTTTTGACAAGGAGCCCCTCTGAATAATTCCTTCATGTATTACAGGACCTATTAAATGCAAACTTTTCAATCTGGCAATCAATAAGGCAGGCAGCTTTCCCTGGCCCCGTGCCAGACACATTAGGGCTGCGAGCGATGGTTGCTAGGGAGCTGAGCCTGCTCAGGGGAAAGAATGTTTAATGTAATAGAATCACATAAATCAACTGGAGGAAAGTGCTTGTTGTTTCTTCTCTTCTCTTCTCTTCTCTTCTCTTCTCTTCTCTTCTCTTCTCTTCTCTTCTCTTCTCTTCTCTTCTCTTCTCTTCTCTTCTCTTCTCTTCTCTTCTCTTCTCTTCTCTTCTCTCTTTAACTGAAAACATTTAATATGGGTGTGTGTTTTTCAAAATGTGGTATGGCCATTTTTTTCTCCCTCTGTCAACCGCAAGAACATCTGGGATGGAATTAAGCTGAGGGAAGTTGAAATTTCTCTGTGTTTATGTGTGTGTGTGTGTGTGTGTATGTGTATGTGTGTGTGTGTGTGTGTGTGTGTGTGTGTGTGTGTGTGTGTATGTGTGTGTGTGTGTGAGAGAGAGAGAGTACAGTTCTTACGAGTGTGCAAGTGTGTAATGTGTGCACACGCTTGTTTTTGTAGGCATAGCTGTGTGTCCTCAATCCTTATGCTGCACACTTGAATAAATTGAGGTGAAAATTATATAAATGTTTCTTTTTTTTCTTTGTCACAGGCCACTGCCCCACCCTGCTGAAATGAATGAGCCACTTTAGTGCTTTACTATAATTAAGAACAGGAGCCAGCATGCATGGAGGGCTCTCTCTTTCTTCCTATGTGTTATTCTCTCACACACACACACACACACACTATGTGTTGCTCTCCCTCTCTCTGCCCTCTGTACAGATTCAATAGAACATTTCCTCTGGGTATTAGTGCCCTTTTGTGAGAATATGATTCTCATAGAAGAATTAGCACGTAGTTATGGCCTATGAATGTAAAAGTTTGATATCTCTTAAAGGCATACTCCACTCCATTGTATCTGATATTCTTTTCAGCTTTAAATACAAAAGTTTGTCCTTCGTTGAGCATGGAAGATGTGATCAGCTTGACTTCATAGTGAGTCTAATTGATTCACCTTCATAGAAACTGTCTCTCACTCACGATGTTGTGAAGAGGATAAGACTAAATATATTGCTTCTGTGTCAGTTTTCAAAGTCTATGTGATGTCAGAACTACAGTAGCCCGACAAACATGCCTCCGGTTTGTTTGTTGGTCTGAAATGCTGTTTTAGTTTACTTGCTTCTGGGTTTGCCACTTAAACAATTACAGTACATCTCAATAAACAAAACACCAAACTCAGTGCAGCCATGCTTGAGAGTGTGTGTGTTCAAATTTGGTGAGTATACAAAAGGAAAGCAAAGTAGTGTATTATAATGCAGATAAATTATATATCGCTGGAATTTTCTGTAAGGCTCATGAAATACAATAATGACAAAATACAAAATACAGTTGTTTAAATGAATAATTTTTAAGTGGTGCTGCAACTAATGATTATTCTCATTATACTTTGATCTGTTTTATTTTCTCCATTAATGAATTTATTGTTTGGTATATAAAATGTCAAGATGCAACCTAAAATGTTTTGTTTTGTCCCAAATAACTGTCCCAAACTCAAAGATATTTAGTTTACTGGCATACAAGACTAAAAAAAACCCTTTTATTTCAAGGAAATTGTAATCAAACAGTTCAATAACTCATTTTGTCAGTTTTGCTTAAATAGATTTTTTTCAACAGCTTGAGGGCAACAGAACAATTTGTAAACATAACATTGACATATTTTCACAATAGGAAGTTGATGAATGTGTTAGCGAATGTCTTCCTATAAACACATCCAGCAGACAAATGTAATTCATATGTTCACTCTACTTTTAGTTCTTTTCAGAGCCTGTTTTAGGGAAAAACTATAAAGTACAACTTAGCAAATTTTAGACATATTAGAAACTGTCTCTCTGTGGACACAGCCAAGATATTTATGCACGCTATGATTCTTTCCCATATGTCTTATTGTATTACATGGTGGGAGCAAGCTGGAGAAACAGCCATAAGATCTCTTGAGTCCTTATATAAACTAACTCTAAAAACCACTGACTCTACATTGTATGTAATATGCTATTTTGTGTAGCTTTGTATTTAGTATGTGCCCTGTGTGTTTTTTGCTTTGTAATGTTTGATATTGTCCTGTTATATGTTATAATATTGACCTGAAGGGACCACAGATGAAAATTAGCTATATGGTTACTCTGGTACAGTACATCAAATACACTGTACATGGTTCCAATAAACAAATTACCACTCCTATCCAGTTATTTAGCTGCTAAATGCTCGACTGTGTTCATCAGCGAGTTGCTAACTTGTTTGTGAATCCAAAACAATGAGCTGGAAGAGGCTGAAACGCCCCGATGAGGTGAACTGAAGAGTCTGGTGATTCTCTTTCACATTGCAAATTGACATTAATCCTTTACTAATGTGATGTAAAAATATCAATTAGTGCAGCTTTAACACACAGGAAGCCCCCTTTGATACTCAGAAGATATGCTCTTTTTGGTGGAGTATCCCTTTAAAGGGCTGAACATGTATTGTGTAAATTACGTGTGTTTATGTGTGAGGGCACAGCTTGCAGCTTATGTCATGAGCAGGGGAAAGGCGAGTCAGTGTCTATGACTGATGTGATGCTGATGACGGACGGCCACTGAGTCATTTGCGAGCACAGTATGTTATTCAGTCCAGCTCCTTTAAATACATTTTAAAAATTATTCCAATTTCTCTCCCTTTGAACAAAATAAGATGAGTGCAGGTGACACACTGCAAGATCGTTTTGGTTTGTTTTATTCCAATATAGTGATTTATTGATGCTGCATCCTCCGCGTGATTAATGGGATTCTGTTTACAGCACAGAATAGCTCGCAGTTAACGAAATGTTCTAGCACATTTTGTTTTATTCAAGATAGTGTAGTCATTCACAGATTGGACAAGCTATGAATCATCCAGATTAACAAATCTATTTCATTGTTTTATGTAATTCTCTCCTCATAGGAAACACAAGGTTGAAGCTAGTGAAAATGTGACCCCCCCAACACATCATTTCCATTCGGTGTCATTGACAGATGCTGTTCCCTCTTTATTTGGTCAGGTTTCAATAACATGAAACCAATAGCCAGATCGGGCGCCTGCTGTTGCTTATACGGCCCCTTCTCGGTGTCATGTCCCTTCATTGAGAAGTGAGAGAGTGAGAGAGGAGGCGGATGAATCAGAGATGTGTTATATATTGTGAAAGAAGGCTAAATGGAAACAGGGCAACCTTTGAGATCAATACAGTGCACGGAGCGGAGAGACTGGAGAATGGATTAGGAATACCAAACAAGAACCTTCACACCCCCCCCCCCCCATTTTTTTTCTTCTCACACCTTTCTTCGCCTATGTCAAAAACTTACTGGCTATTTTTAAAGCTTCTGGACTTGTTTTGGCGTTACCACTTGTGTAGAGGAGAGAGAGAAAAAAAAAAACATCAAATATGAAAGTGACATTGGCTCTGGGTTTACATGCCTCACCATTTCTCTCCAACCCCACAAAAGCAGCAGGGGGATCCAGTAAATTCCTTGGCCGAGCAGATAATGTGGAAATGTTGACAACAGCAAATTTGAGCCGAGTGAGTGATTTAAGGACTACAGTGGGTGACAGAGAGCATGAGAGTAATGGTTTTCAGCTTTTTCCTACTTGTCTGTGACAGAGAAATGAGTACACTTACCTGGAAGATCTTGTCAGCGCTTGTGGGCAGTTTGAATATTTTTAAGCTTGGTTGAATGTGAATGACACAGTTTACATGAGTCAGATTTGGTTTTTAATTAGCATTAGCTTTTACCTGTCAGCAGCCCTCACATTACGAATAGTTTTATTCCCAACCTGCAAAGTTGCTACAGAAATTCTCCAATGAAAGCAGGTATGCAGCAGCAGTAAATCGCCCTTTTTATTTTTTCTGCTTTTGTAATTCAATCAAATCAATCTAACATTGCAATAGCAATTCACCCAGTGGAGCAGCTGTTTGAACTACTACTAATGAGTTTCATGTCATATGCAGCATTTCTGAGATTTTGATCTCAGATTTTTGATCTCTCTGGCTAGTAATTTATCATGCTTGTTATCGCAGACAAACAGAAATGTTTCCCTTGGTGAAATTGAACTAAATATTCTTTAATTTGTTTCCTGGTATAATATAGTGTCAGAGCTTGTTCTCTTCTTATTAATTTCCACTCCTGTTTCTCTCATATACACTAAGTATTTTTCCTCAAAGGAAGAGCTGGCTCACTGGAAATTTCCCCCGGCCAATATCAGATCCATGTTGTTAAATATAATTTTGTCGTATTTATGAATCAAATACTCATGCTCTTGCACATATATTACAGCATGTTGCTTTTACTATGTTGGAGTAGATTTAGATCTGTATTTATACTGTGCAGAGTGTCTCATGACAGCTACTGTAGCTAATGACTTTACCAGTCTGCTTGTGGACTGCAGTAGTGTCGCTTACAGCGTAATGTGATACTGTAGTGCTGTATTTCCCATTTAATGTGTTTTTAAAGGAATAGTTTGACATGTTGGGAAATGCACTTTGTTTTCGAACTGAGAGTTACATTATGCAAGATGATTACCACTCTCAAGTAAGAAGTACAAGGGTGGAGGCAGGAAGAGATTAGCTTAGCTTAGCATAAAGACTGGATGTAAGGGGAAACAGGTAGCGTAGCTCTCTTCAAAAATTTAAAAATCCTGAGTTATGTAGTTAAACAATTTCTTAACAGAGAGCATTGTGTCCATCCTTTCAGCATCTTTTTGGTTGCTTGGTAACCTCACAATGATGATAACTCTGGGAAATCTCGGAAAAAATAGACACGGCACATGCTGTTTGTGTGCAGAACAAACAAACACGCCTTGTTAATTAGTGCGTTATAGAGGTGTTGTTAGGTGTGTTTTCCACTTTGTACAGAGTCAGGCTAGCTGTCAGTCTTTATGCAATGCTAAATTAATCACTTCCAACTCTAGCTCCTGGCACAGGAGTGGTTTTGATCTTCTCACCTAACCCTTGCCAAGAAAGTAATTTCTTTAAAGACATAACTTCAGTGTTGTGGTTTTGGCCTTTTAACTAAACAATCTATATCAGTAACAAATGTTTACTAAGGTTCCCACACCAGCAAATATTTACACTGAATCTCTTTCCAGACAGTTGTTGGTTTTGTTTCACATCAGTAATGCATAAAAAATCAATTTAAAGGAACCTAAACATTTGTTTCTGTTATATTGATATGTGATAATGCAGATTAGCACGTTTGACTGGTTTTAAATCTCTGTGTCGATGTTGTGTTCAAGAGAACTCTGAGCTTGGAGAGGTGCCTGCTATGAAGCCGAGCATTCATGAGCGATGTTGGGTGGAAATCAAATCCAGATAACAGACAGGAAGCAGACACAGATGTCGTGAAAAGGATAATATGAATTTCACCATGTTTTGTATTAAGAAGTTAATATTTGGCAGACTACTTTCAAATTTCCTTGTTTCCATGAATTCACCATCAAAGAAGAAATGTCATTTATTCACTGTGATGGATTACCTTCTGTATTGTTAGTGAGTTTAAAAGTCTTTGCAAGTTGACTTTAATACTGTTGTGAATAGAAACCAATGGCTGCCTGGAGGCTCAGAAATCAGTACAGTCAAAACCAGCAGTAAGTTCAGGAAAGAAATAATGCACCTAGAAAAAAGAAGCTTCTGACCTTTTTTCTGCTGTACGATTGTTTTATTTCACATGTTCAAATCAATAAGTATGTAACAAAAGCTCTGTGCTGTTACTACTCATTTTGTTCTCTGTTTGTGCTTTGCCCTCCATCCCAGTGTGTACATTTTTTTAATAAAAGAGGTGCTGGAGGAATAATATTGCTGCTCTTGAGTGTCAGATGTTTGTGTGATTTTGCCTTAAGAAAATCAACAGATGTGTGCAGTTGTCTTTGAATTCAGCTTCCTTTCATTTTTGTATGTCTTGTCCCTTGGGTCATGATTCATAACAAAGCACAATCCCTCACACAGTCATGTACTGTATTGATTCACCGTACTGATTTGCTCAACAATACCTGAAACACTCAAATGTTTCTATGAAGAAAGAAAGAGACAGAAACACTCATTACAAGATTCACAATCCTCGATTATTTTATGTAATTGTCTTCCTGACATCAGGGGGTGGTTTAACAGAAATATCAATCAATGGTCTTGACCCCATTGCACAAGCAGTTCTGTAATTTCTGGACTCTCGCTCCAGTCATGCAATGTCTGTCTGAAAATGCAAAAATTTGATTCCTGTTTGCATTTCAATTTGCATATTGCAAAACTGGTTCAGTCATGCTTCTTTAATCCCGGGAATATTAGGAAGATCAGATCCATCCTGTCATCTCAAGACACAGAGAAGCTCATTCATGCCTTTGTCACATCCCACTTAGATTATTGTAATGCACTTTTTTACTTGGTTAGCTCAGTCATCCTTGAAGTGTCTACAGCTCAAACAAAGTTCTGCCACCAGACTCTTAAATAAGACTAGACATTATGCTAATATCTGTCCTGCTTGTGTTTATTTCATTTTCCAGCAGTGGTGCATTTTAGAATAGGTTTTAAACCACTAAAAAAAGCCTGATATTGTGGAGCTTCATTGTACATCCCTGTATTTATACCAAGTTTTCATTTGTAAAGCTGACCTTAACTAACAACTACAACAACAACAGTAAAAACATGCACTGACAAAACTGATCAAGGTCTTTTCACAGTGTGTCTGATTAATCTCAAATCAAAAGGAGAACAAGCATTTCTATTTATGTCTCCCAAACTGTAGATAGGCAGTTTCAGTGTGACTTTGTTGCACAAGTTTACTACACAGCATAATGTCAGTACTGATGAATCTGTCAGTTTAGCATTGTACTGTTTCCATTTGTGTTTTGTCCTTTTTGCAACGTTTAAAAAAAAAAAGAAGTTATTTATGGAATGTAAGACAAAACAAGTGCAAAACAAAATAAGGTGATATTCCAGCAATTTAGTGTTGCACTTATAGAAATTTTCCCATAATGCAACTTGATATAGTGTGGTACATTAGGTCTCTCTTGTTTCATAAATTCCCATGACTTTCAAACCCCACACCCCTGACTTTGTAACATGAGTTTCTTATTATACATTTTTAACTGTTCAAGTCTGTGGGAAAAAACCCTGATGACATCACTGTGACATCACCAGGGTTACTATTTTACCCTTGATAAAGCTCCTCCAGAGCTACAGAAGACATTATCCAGTTGTTTTCACAGGCTGACAATAAAATGAAGTTGATGTTTAAAATTAGTGGAGGGCCCCTTTAAGTGTAATACAAAGTGTCAAATATATCGCAGTGAAAATAGCACTCACCCACCAATGCACTATATCAGTGTATATTCTACTCTATTGCAGTTTATTGAGTGCTGCACTGACTGACTGGTTATAACGTCAGCTGCTCCGTACAGCAGTTATGACCCTGACACTATTGTAGTTTATGAGGTCAGGAGCTTTACAACGTGTTCTTAAAAGAATCTGCCGCACCGCAGCTCTTTGCTCTTTGATCAACGCTCAATATCACCAACAGTTGAGGACACAGAACGAGATCCAGGGAAAGGCAGAAAAAGAGAGAGACTGAAAGAAATTGCATAATGTTCTCATAGTGTCTTCCAACTCACTAGTGATGCAGCCACAGCCCCCCAACCAATTAGAAGTCATACACAAAGATATGGACGCCCTTTTTTGGAAAGGTCGTGCTTTAAGAACAAAAGGAATTTCTGAACTGTATATACACTCAATGTACATTACACACACACACACACACACACATACACACACACACGCACACTCATACCGACATGCATGCTTTACAATGCCTTTGTACAGTTATTAATGCCCTGCGGCTCTCTCTCCAAATTGAATCTAATCAAGTGAAATGCTGTGAGGGTCCTCGGGAGAAAGAGCTGGTCTGACGGTGACCGCTTACAATAAAACCCCTGACATTTGGAAACAAAGCCTCCGCTACCTCTGAGCTGTAATTGCGTACGACAACTGCCACAATCTTTGATGAATGTGTGTGTCTGCAGTGTGATATGTATGCAAGAATATGTGTGTTAATACGTCTGTGGGTTTTGTGGCACCTATTTTCTTATAGGCGGTGTGGGTGTGCGTGTGGTTGTGTATGTGTGTATGTGTGTATGTTTGTGTGCTGGCTGAATGGTTTTAATAATTTCTTTTGAAGTGGTCGTCATATTGGAGTTCAGTGGAACTAATTACACTGATTGTCGAGCATGCAGCTGCCGTAAATATGTTATGAATCGTGTCCTTCCTGCCCTGTTTCTGCTGTGTATTTCAGTGATCTTAATCAGCCTCCAGCTTGATAAATAGACACCAAGAGGAAGAAATGTGTCTTATGAATCGCCTTGTCTTTTGAAAGACAAGGTGAAACCTCACTAGTTAGCCATCCCTGAAATATTAACTTACCAGTAGGAATTCCCATGAATGTCACGTCCAAGGGCTTTGTAAAAGCAGACAGGACAGTGAATTATTCATATTCATGTTTCAAACTGCACAGCTCTGCTTCATCAACTGTTGAACCATTTAGTTGGCTTTGTAAGCTAGAAAAATATTAGCACTCTGTCAAACAACAATCTGTAAGGGCCAATAAGTCTACAAAAATGTGACATGAATGAAGCTTTCAAGAACAATGCACACACATTTGTCTGCATATTATGATTTGCACAATTTAATTTGGTTGTGCGGTATCGTAGTGTTTCTCAAATATGAATATTTCCTGGATTTCTTACTTTAATATGACATTAAACTAACTGAATACTTTTAGTTCACTGACTGATGGCTGGATAAAAGGACTTTGAAGATGTCACCTTGGACTTAATTTTTTCACAAATTTCTGACATTTCATGGACCATTTCATAGATTTTATGGATTGATTCATTAAGAAAATAACTGACAGATTAATCATGAAGGAAAATAATTATACAGGTATTAAGAGAATTACACGCAATGTATGTCATCGTGCATGATTCTGTCTCAAGTCAAGTCATACTTTATATACTAATGCATTTATTTAGGTCATTTGGTTCCAGTGTTCAGTGAGTAAAATGTAGCTCTGTTTGATGACGACAGCATTAATGTGTTGAAATGCAGCTCCTGTACAGCACCCGAAACGTCTCTCCTACATCTTCAAATTGGCTCATTAAAGTATTTATTTCTGAAGTGCCTCATTTAATCAGTTATATCTAAATTAAAGATGTATTATTGAGCGTGTAATTAGTTATAGATTATTATATTTGTGTTACGTGGGTGGCAGCAGATACGTTCTGTTATAATGAAGCAGGACTGCATAAAAACTGTCATTTTAATTACCATCAGTAATCTGTAGTCATATCATAATATAAAGACGAGTTATTTTAAACAAATAAGTCAACATAAAGTCCTGAACATGCAGCTGGTATTTTAATGACTTTACAGTGAACAAAACATATTTAAATTCTGTTATCTCATTTCTAACATTACATATCTTAAATTTATCTGTAGTGACTCATTATCTTTATCTTTTTTCTAGTTATGTGACTTTATTTGGTATATGGTAATCATTTACCATGTCGTATAGTAATATACTTTCTTTTGTACCTACTCACCCCGAATTTATTGTAATTTTTTTACAACACATCAGCGTAATAGTAACAGTTTGATTTGTTTATCAGCATATCATCCAGGTTTTTTATTGCAGTTTATACAATCTGTACTTCCCGTCCAGAGGTTCTCCAAATAACGGAAGAGATTACTTTGCCAGTTAGCCATCACCGGTGATAATGTATCAGTCAAACGTACACACTGTCAGTGAGATATTTATTGCAGACTCACATCACAAACACACCCAACACGACTGTTAAGTCTGACTGTAACAGAAGGTTTTCTTCCTCATGAGTTGTGTTATAATCCTTTACCAGATTACCAGTGTCAAACTAGAGGTCCTGTACTCAGTTTGTAATAAAGTGTCATTTGTTTTCCTCATTTAAATTATTATTTATTTTATTCGTCCAACAAGTATGAATGGATTCATACATTTAGATGGATAATGAGGTTGGCAGTCATGAAGAAATCTTGTCTAAATTGCTCCAAGTAAAGCCCCACCTCAAACTTGCTTGTTAGAAATTACCCTCGTCAATCAAATCAGCGAGTATCTAGACATTCCTCTTGTCACCAGACATGCGTGTCATGCATTTCAAACATGCAGCTCAACGGCATTAATTATTTGTACTATGAACATGAAAGGGCGTTGTTTAAGTTTGGTGAAATGTGCTATTACAACAGTGAAAGGGTGTGAAACAGCGAGATGATGTGATGTGTTTCTTGAAACACTGATGAGAGAGATAATTTTGATGGGAAAGGTTCATATTTAGTATGTGGACAAAACATAATTGTTCAAAAATCAAGTTCATGTTTGGATATATTCTGCTACATGTTTATATAAGCTCATAGGAAAGACTATAGGAAGCAACATTTACATGAAAATATATTTTTTTAATTATACATTTACCTTCAAATAATTGATCTGGTACCCATCAAAAGTTACAGTTGGACAAACTTAATGTCTAATATCTCCGATAGTACACGCAACCTTGTAATTTAAAGCTAGTAGTAAGGAGGAAAAGGATCATATTCACAGCACATTGGCAGTAGATGTGCCAAAGTATGAAAGTAGCCAAAGAATGATCTATGAGACAGAAAAAAGTAATAAAAACCCGAAGAGAAATACAAGAATGAATGTGTCCTGTAAAACTAAGTGCTGCTATTCTCTACAAATCTTATAGGAGCTCTTAAAAACAAAATGTTCCCTACTTCCCTACTAAAGTTCTGTTTTGGATGTGTAAAGTATATAATCTATGTGGACCTTCTAACTGTGTGTCTGTATTTTTGTGTGTTTTTTCAGGCCAGGAGGAGGATGGAAGGAAGGTTTTGGTTCTCAGTTACCCCCAGTATTGCCGCTACCGCTCGGTTTTGGCGCGGCTCAGAGAGCAGCCGTCCTCTCTGTTCATAGACCACACAGTGCTGGCGCTGGGCGGTATCGCTGCATTGGGAGGGAGCACGAAGATCCTCTATTGCCGGGACACCTTCGAACATCCCGTCCTGCTGCAGAACGAGAGCATCTGTGACGAGTTTGGTGAGTGTGGCAGCTGCAGATTAGATTGTAGCCTTTAGATAAGTTATCATATTAGCTCATCTAAAATGCCAGCAGTGGATATAATGGCAGTTTGTGGCTTTTGGAGTGTTGCATATTGCCCCATCAAACATCAAACTCCTCATGTCCTGAGCTCTGGACGAAAGCACGCACTTAGCATTCATTTGCACTGCACGGTTCATCACAAACTTTCAATTATGTCATTTTGGTTATCCTGACCATTTGTTCAAGTCTGCTTTTAGTGGAAAATGGACAGTATTTGTACTTTCTGGGCCAAGCAATAAGTATTCCTCTGTGTCCCTTGTATGAAATCCAAAAAGCATACTTCAAACCATTTATATTTTTAATTTGTGTAAGACCTGCCTATCATAATGAAAACTATCAAAGGGCAAAAGAAATGGGAGCTATACTG